>NC_135984.1:2843393-2958393 GCF_053455715.1 Rhinoraja longicauda | reverse complement strand
TCAGTTTTGTTAATGCGGTGTTCAGTGGCTTCTCGGCCTTTTGGCTAAGATCAAGTGTAGTATCTGTTCTTGCACAACCTAATGTTCTTATAAGAACAGTATAAGAGCAGTATCTGTACTGAGCGAGGATCATTGACGAGGAGCGGAGGTCAGGAGCACGAGGCTGGTTTAGGGGTGGATCCATGCTGGTTGGGTAACCAACCTAACACCCTTATCCAGGTGGGATGGCAGCAGCAAGTGGAGCTGGAGGGCAGGGTATCCGGAATACCCTGCGTGTATCGGTGAAGGACCTCAGGGAGGGGACCCCTTTCTCAATGGACCTCTTCATCAAGAAGGTGCTGCTGGAGGCCTGTGGATTCAAGGCCGGGGACATCTTCTGCCTCCAGGACTTCCCAGGTAACGGATATTTCGATGACACCTTCCAGAACCCGGCGGGATGGCAGAAGATGCTGCAGGACTTCCGTGAGAAGGGGGATGAAGCCCCGCTGTCGCTCCTGAAGATGCAGCCGCTCTTCACCCTCCCCACCCAGAGAGAACGGATGATCACGGTGCACATGTTTAACCCACATGTGCCCGTCGTGGATGTCCTCACCTTCCTTGCTCGCTACGTCGAAGGGGCCGGGAACTGTGTGGACATAAAGGACTTGTTCGGGATCTGGACGAGCAAGAGGCAAGTAAAGGTGAAGCTGAGGGTGGACGGGAAGGGATTCATCATCCACCCTCCTCGGTGTTGGCCATCGGAGGGAACCGGGGCTACATGACTTACGCGGGGCAGCCCAGGGTGTGCAGGAAATGCAACAAACCTGGGCACGTGGCGGCAGAATGCAGGACAGTCGTCTGCAGAAACTGCAAACTAGAAGGCCACGAGACAAGGGACTGCAAAGAGAGTAAGAGCTGCAACCTGTGTGGGGAGGCAGGCCACCTTTACAGGGCCTGCCCTAAAAGAGCTAGCACGTATGCACAGGCGATAAGAGGGGCCGCTGCCAGCACCCCCAGGGTGGGCGAGACGCCTCCTACCACGGCAAAAGCTCAAAAAGGAAAAGAGAGCAGGGGCGATGACAGCGCGACCACCTCGAGCCCCCAACCGCAGGACAGAGCCCCCCAGGCCCCTGCCCACGAGGGTGAGTCGATGGAAGAGGGGGAACAGGAAGAGGAGGAATGGAAGGTAGTAAAATCGAGAAAAACGTTGAAGGCTGTGCGCACGGAGAAAAAGCCGGAGGGGGCAAGCAAGTCCCAAAAAAGAGTCCTCTCCCAGGACGAGGCCAGCAACCTCTCCTCGTCGGAGGATGAGACGACCGGGAGGAGCCGACAACGGAAGCAGAGGCAGAGGAAGAAAACGGGGGAGGAGGAAGGTAAGAAGAAGAACGTGTCTGTTGCCCCCCAGCCCCAGGAGACTGGGAGCAGTGCCAATGGGCCCCAGCCCCAGGAGAATGGGAGCAGAGCAGCGGCCAATGGGCCCCTGCTCCGGGAGACCGTGAGCGGCACAACGGCCAATGGGCCCCAGCTCCAGGAAACTGGGAGCAGTGCAGTCGCCAATGGGCCCCAGCTCCGGGAGACCGGGAGCAGTGCAGTGGCCAATGGGCCCCAGCTCCGGGAGACCGGGAGCAGTGCAGTGGCCAATGGGCCCCAGCTCCAGGAAACTGGGAGCAGTGCAGTGGCCTCGCCAGAAAATTCACCCTGTGCTGAGGAAGCCAACACCCAGTACCAGTACCTGTGCCAAAAAAAGGTGCTGGAATTCAGCCAGACGATGTTCATGCGGGAGGAAAAGGACGGCCTGGAACTCTAAAGGACAATGGAGCTGAAACTGGCATCCTTAAACGTGCGCAGTGTGAAGAGCACTGCGCGATGTGTCAACGCCTTGCAGTACCTGGCCAAGGTAAAGGCGGATGTGACTTTTTTACAGGAGTGTGGGCTGCCACACCTTCGCTGCTATCGGAGGTGGTCGCGATGGTGGCCCCACGGACTGTCGGTATGGTCGGGGGGCAATGATTGTCGTGCGTCCGGTCTGGGGATCTTGCTGCGGGGAGGGGGCTTCACCATCACTGAGGTAAGGGAGGTGGTGGGGGGGCGTCTCTTGGTGGTGGATGTAATGTACCGTGGTTCTCCGCTCCGGCCGATTAATGTGTATGCCTCACCCAGGCGGAGCGAGCGGTTGGCCGTCCTCCAGCAGCTCCCACCGCTGCTGGCCACGTCTAGACCGCTCGTTCTGGCCGGTGACTTCAACTGCATCATCGGTGCGGCTGGACGATCCAGCAGTGCCAACCACAGACTGGACGGCACCTCCAAACTCCTGGTGGAGACGGTCAAAGATGCAAAGCTGCGCGACGCCTTCAGTGACCCTGCAGGCGGAGCCCAGCCGCGGTTCACCTGGTCAGGACCGAACGGTTCAGCCCAGTCCCGGATAGACTTCCTCTTCACATCGAGGGCCATCACGGTCAGACACACCGACCTCGCGCCGTTGTTCTTCTCTGACCACTGCCTCCTTCAGGCCACCTGTCACCTACAGGAGGACCGGAAGGCGGGCAGAGGGACGTGGAAGTTAAACGTGGAGCTGTTGACCCCGGAGAACGTTGAGGAGCTAAAGAGGGACTACGCATGTTGGAGAACTGTGAGGCCCCTCTTTGACTCCCCGACACTCTGGTGGGAGGCAACAAAGGAGAACATCAAGAAGTTCTTCGTCTCCAAAGGTGTTCAGAGAGCAAGACAGGGTAAGAGGGAACTGTGTCAACTCCAGACAGATTTGCAGCAACTGCTCCTTCTGCAGAGGAGAGGGGTGGATGTGAGGGAGGAACTGAGAGAGTTGAAGGGCCGGCAAGCTCGGCTCTTTACCTCTGAATCCTCCAAGATCATCTTCCGGTCCAGGGTCTGCCATGTTGAGCAGGATGAGACGTGCTCACGTTACTTCTTCCATAAGGTTCACAGGGGGAGCTCTGTGATCAAAAGCCTTAGGAAGGAGGACGGCTCGGTAACATCCTCGCAGACAGACATGCTCAAGATCTGCAGATCCTTTTATAAGGATCTGTACGATGTAAAGACCACAGACAGCACCGCCTCCCAGAACTTCCTGTCCTCCATCACGGAAGTCTTGGACGACAGCAAGCAGGAGAGTCTGGACCAACCACTGACCCTGGAGGAGCTGACTGGCTCCATCCGTTCCTTTGACTCGAGTAAAACTCCCGGAGGCGATGGCTTACCGGCAGAGTTGTACTCGGCTCTGTGGGACTGGGTGGGCCCGGACCTGCTGGAAGTGTACAATGATATACTTCTAGCCGGCAGCATGTCAGACTCAATGAGGAAGGGCAGCATCACCCTGATCTACAAGCAGAAGGGGGAGATGAATGACATAAGGAATTGGAGACCCATCACATTGTTGAATGTAGATTACAAGATCCTGTCTAAGGCCATCGCCAACCGGGTCAAGTCTGCTCTGGGACGGGTGATCCACCCGGACCAAACCTGTGCTGTACCTGGCAGGAAAATCTCAGACAGCCTGGTGCTGCTGAGAGATACCATTGCCTACGTGCAGGACAGATGGGTGGATGCCTGCCTGGTCAGCTTGGACCAGGAGAAGGCCTTCGACAGGATATCGCACACGTACATGAGGGACGTGCTCTCCAAAATGGGCTTTGGGGAGGGAATCAGGAAGTGGATACAACTGCTCTACTCCGATATCTGTAGTGCAGTCCAAATTAATGGGTGGGAATCAGACAGCTTCCCCGTCAGGTCTGGAGTCAGGCAGGGTTGCCCTCTCTCCCCTGTCTTGTTCGTCTGTTGCATTGAACCCTTTGCCGAATCCATCAGGAAGGATGCGAGCATAAGAGGAGTGACATTGCCAGGCAGTGGGGGCACTCAGGTCAAGGCCTCCCTGTACATGGACGATGTCGCCGTCTTCTGCTCAGATCCAGGGTCGGTCCGCAGACTGATCAGCGTCTGCGACCAGTTTGAGTTGGCCACGGGGGCCAGGGTAAACCGCAGGAAGAGCGAGGCCATGCTCTTTGGCAACTGGCCCGACCGATCTTCCATCCCCTTCACCATCAAGCCTGACTTCCTGAAGGTGCTGGGGATCTGGTTCGGGAAGGCTGAGGCGTGTAACAAAAATTGGCTGGAGTGGATAGCCAGGGTGGGGAAGAAGCTGGAGCTGTGGAAGCAGCGCTCCCTCTCCATCACGGGGAAAAACCTGGTCATCAGGTGTGAGGTGCTCTCGGGGCTGCTGTACTTGGCGCAAGTGTGGCCCGTCCCTCCTTCCTACGCCAAGGGGATCACCCGGGCCGTCTTCCGTTTCATCTGGGGGTCGGCGATGGACCGGGTGCGACGAGCCACAATGCACAAGTCGGCAGACAACGGGGGAAAAGACGTGCCCAACGTCGCCCTCATTCTGATGGCCACCTTCGTGTGTGGCTGCATCAGGCAGAGCATAGAGCCAAGGCACGTGGGCACCAAATGCCACTACCTGCTGAGGTTCTACCTGTCCCCGGTGTTGCGAAGGATGGGCCTGGCGCAGATGCCACGCAATGTGCCAGTCAGCTGGACATTGCCGAACCATCTGTCGTTTGTGGACAGGTTCTTCCGGACCAACATCTTTGACCACAAGTCCATCGGGCAGTGGTCAGCACGGAACGTCCTGCAGGCACTGCAGGGGAATGACTCCATGGATCCTGTGGCGTGGTTCCCAGAACAGACTGCCCAGCTTGTCTGGCAAAATGCCTCATCGCCAGAACTCACCAACAAGCACCAAGACCTGGCTTGGCTGGCGGTGAGGGGAGCCCTCCCAGACAGATCCTTCCTGCACCGCCGGAACCTCACTACCAGCGCACGCTGCCCTCGGGACGGCTGCTACGGAGAGGAGACGGTGGCCCACCTCTTCAAAGAGTGTGGATTTGCCAAGAGAGTCTGGAGAGGTCTGCAGGGGTCGCTGTCACGATTCATTCCGAGCAGCTCCGTCACAGAGGACTCTGTGATCTACGGACTGTTCCCAGGGACGCATTCCGAGACTGACATCGAGTGCTGCTGGAAGGTCATCAACTCGGTGAAAGACGCTCTTTGGTCTGCCCGATCCTTGTTGACCTCCCAGCGGAGCGAGCTGTCCGTCAAGGAATGTTGCCGACTGGCCCACTGCAGACTGCAGGAGTACGTGCTGAGGGATGCACTGAAGCTCGGTGCAGCCAACGCTAAGGCCCTGTGGGGGAGGACCACAGTCTAGGGTCCTTCCGCTGCTGGACATGGGGGGGGCAGGGTGTGGTGGAGAGAGACGCCCCTCCAAATAAGGGATACTGGGTAAATGTCTAAATGTCTAAGTGAATGTCTGTACCAAATGTAACCTCCGGAAATGTCGGATGGGCTTGTTTAAGAATATGTTTTGTGAATGATATTTATTATTTGAATAAAGTATTTTTTGATTAAAAAAAAAAAAAAAAAAAAAGTAGGCGATCAAGCTGGACTTTCCTAAGTTAACCCTTTGTAAAACCCGTTGCAGCATTTCTTATCTTGTGATGTTGTAAGCGTATAATCTTTTCAAATGAATGTCACAAAAGAGGGGTTTAAATAAATCCAGCTGTTGCAAAGGTGCTGACGGAGAAGTGTATTTAGTTCTGCACCCAACAGAACTGCAGAAAACGATAGACACAAAATGCTGGGGTAACTCAGCGGGACAGTCAGCATCTCAGGCGAGACCGAATGGGTAACTTTTCCAAAAACGTCACCAATTCCGTCTCTCCAGAGATGCTGCCTGGGACAACCTGAGTTACTCCAGCATTTTGTGTCTATCTTCGGTGTAAACCAGCATCTGGAGTTCCTTCCTTATAGAAAAAGGATCTGGAGTTCATTACCCCAAAGAATTATGGAGGTCGAAATCCTCATAGCTTTTAAAAAGTTATGTACCTGAAACATTGTGACCTGCAAGGTTGTGGATTGAGAACGGAGCAGTGGGATTAGATGTTTTACATTGAGTGGCATAGACACCAGGGCTGAATAGACTTCCAACTCGTTGCCTGTTGGGTTCTCTTCAATATTATTCCCAGCTGCCAATTTCCATGGGTCATGAGGCTTCCACCACTGCCCCAAATGGCAACCTTTTAACCCCCTTCCCTCAACCCCTAATATCAAAATAGGCATTAAATCCAGCAGGTGTCATAGGATGGGTAGGAAGGAACTGCAGAAGCTGGTTTAAACCGAAGATAGACTCAAAATGCTGGAGTAACTCAGCGGGACAGGCAGCATCTCTGGAGAGAAGGAATGGGGGACTTTTCGGATCGAGACCCTTCTTCAGGTGTCATTGGATGGTGTGGTTCTGGAATCCTTTTTTTGTAACAGCTGCTCGTTTCTCTCCAGCCCTCACTTCCATGAATGATTGACCAAGCAAAAATCTCAAAAGTTCAGCTGTGTTTCAGTCTGAAGAAGGGTCTCGACCCAAAACATCACCTATCCATGTTCTCCAGAGATGCTGGCTAGCCCGCTGAGTTACTCCAGCGCTCTTAAGGATAGCGGAGTCAGGGGGTATGGGGAGAAGGCAGGAACGGGGTACTGATTGAGAATGATCAGCCATGATCACATTGAATGGCGGTGCTGGCTCGAAGGGCCGAATGGCCTCCTCCTGCACCTATTGTCTATTAGTGTCCTCCTGTGACTCAACAAAGGCACACCTCTGCCTCGGCTGTTGCAAAGATCCGTGCGCTCAAACCTGAGGTTTGAGCATCAAATTCAGTCTAGAATGCCCAGCGCTAGCACAGAGGAATATTGCACTGTTAGAAGTGACATCCTTGGAATGAGATGTTCAACCAAACCTTCATCTACATTCAGTCTGAAGAAGGGCCCCGACCCGAAACATCACCTGTTTCTCCAGTGATGCTGCCCGACCCACTGAGTTACTCCAGTACTTTGTGTCTATCTCCATCTGCAATCGGCTGAATGTTAAAAAATCACATGGCACTATTTAGATGAAGGGCAGAGATGTTCTCCCAGAGCCATCGACATAGTTATTGTTCAACCAACATCAGTGGAAAATACATTATCTCTTCATTATCACATTGCTGTGTACGAACAGGCTTTTGCGTTTGTTTTAATACAATAAATTGCAACTCAAAAGTAAAGAAAAGGTGAAAAAAAATCTCGAAATGGTGGAAACTTGAAAGAAAGAAAATAAAATCCTGGAGTGGTCAGCAGGTATTGAGACCTTCCAACAGGACAGATCATTGACTGGAAACATTAACTCTGTGTCTCATGGAACACAAGGAGCTGCAGATACTGGTTTACAAAAGAAAATCACACAGTACTGGAAAACTCACCGGTCAAGCAGCATCACCTGTCCACACCCTCCAGAATTGCTGCCTGGCATGCTGAGTTACTCCAGCACCATGTTTTTGTAACTCTGTTTTTCTCTCTGCAGACGCTGTTTAACCAGCTGAGTCTTTCCAGTATTTTCTACTTTAATTACTCAAAAGTATTTCATGTGCAAAAGACCTTTAATATATTGTGAGGTTTTGAAGGGCACTTTAATACTGCAACCTTTTCATCATTTTATCCATCTAATGCCAGTGAGAATGCATCAAGCTTTAATTGTTTCTCCCCTTCTCAACTTTAGAGTAATGTCTCTTCACCATTTGGTTACATTTCCATTCCCTCTGTCAAGGTTCAAATCTTTTAACGACTTGAACTCAGAAACCTACCTGATAGAGTGGATTCTTCCATTCTATGACAGAGTGAATAGACATAATGGTTAGAGTAGTTATTAACAAACAATAAGTCCTGAGTTAATTCAACATCGAAGGCGAGTTGTGAACTTGAATTTGAGGAGTTTGGAAATTTGTCGGTTTGCATCAGGAGAAGGGATAAAGAATAACATTTCAGAGAATTAAATTTAAACGCCTGAGGACATGTGGAATCAAAAGAGGGGTGAAGGAAGCACAAGGGGCTATTCTAAGAAAAATAGAATTCAGAGTTGGCTTATGGAGCTGCAGAAATTGGAATTGAAGATCTTATTTAATGGGTGGCGGTGGATCGGGGGTGGGGTGGTGGGGGGGGGGGGGTGTGAATATTTAACACGGGATGTTGGTTGACTGGGAGCCGGTGAAGTGGGTAAGTAGAGTTTTCATGTGAGATCGGTTGTGGGAGGCAGGAGATACGAAGAGTTGAAAGTACATCAGTGCAAAGGATGAAAGGACAGCTGTGAATTTATGTGTTGTGAGTGGCTGCAGTGTGCATATGTGAATGACTCCATGGAGGTGAAAGAAGAAGATAGCCATCAGGAAAGCAGAGAGACATTTTGGGTCTACACTGGAGGATCAGGTGGTTAGATGTTTGGCAGCTGTGGCAAAGCTTGCATGTCATTACTTTCCAGAAGGCAAACACCAAGTCGTAGCTCAAACGCCCAGACAAGCTCAATGCTTTTTATATAAGAAAATAACTGCAGATGCTGGTACAAATCGATTTATTCACAAAATGCTGGAGTAACTCAGCAGGCCAGGCAGCATCTCTGGAGAGAAGGAATGGGTGACGTTTCGGGTCGAGACCCTTCTTCAGTCTGAAGAAGGGTCTCGACCCGAAACGTCACCCATTCCTTCTCTCCCGAGATGCTGCCTCACCTGCATTTTGTGAATAAATCAATGCTTTTTATGTTCGCTTCAGAAAGAAGAATATCAATGTACCTTCTCAAGGCCCAACACTCCCTGACTTCACTTGTTTTCACACCTTACCCTTCTATATCTGTGTGTCTCCCACTCCCCTGACTCTCAGTCTGATGAAGGGTCTAGACCCAAGACATCACCCATTCCTTCTATCCAGAGTTTCTGCCTGTCCCGCTGAATTACTCCTGGATTTTGTGTCTATCCACATTGTAATGTCAGTCACCGAGGCCAATGTTAGACAATCCTTCACGAGGATGAATCCTTGCAAAGTGTTCAGCCGTGATGGTGTACAGGGTACTGCGTTCAGTCCTGATGGTGTACACGGGACTGCGTTCAGTCCTGATGGTGTACAGGGTACTGTGTTCAGCTGTGATGGTGTACAGGGTACTGCGTTCAGCTGTGATGGTGTACAGGGTACTGCGTTCAGCTGTGATGGTGTACAGGGTACTGTGTTCAGCTGTGATGGTGTACTGGGTACTGCGTTCAGCTGTGATGGTGTACAGGGTACTGCGTTCAGCTGTGATGGTGTACAGGTACTGCGTTCAGTCCTGATGGTGTACAGGGTACTGCGTTCAGCTGTGATGGTGTACAGGGTACTGTGTTCAGCTGTGATGGTGTACAGGTACTACGTTCAGTCCTGATGGTGTACATGGTAACTCGTTCTCAAAACCAGTGCACATAAACTGGATGGAATTTCTGGGGATATTTTGAACTTCTCACTACTGAGGTCCATGGTCCAACCTGCGTTAAAAGGACATACATCACACTGTTGCCCGAGAAGAGCTAGGGGGTATGCCACTGTGATACCGACTGGTGTCACTCAGGTTTATAGTGGTGACCTGCATTGAGAGATTCCTTATGATGCATATCAACTCCTGCTTTAACAAGGATCTGGACCCACTACAATCATGTACAGCCAAAACAGATCAAGAGAGGATGCGATCCCACTGGCTCTGCACTGGACCAAGGACAATAACAACAAGTACATCAGCTATTCATCGACTACAGTTTGATATTCAACACCATCATCACTTCAAAACATATCTTCAAAATCGGAGAACTGGGTCTCTGCTCGTCCCTATGCTATCCTCGACTTGTTCATCGGCAGACCACAATCAGTATAAATCAGTCCACAATCAGACCACAACGCACATCCTCCTCGATAATCGTCAACACAGGAGCACCTCAAGGCTGTGTGCTCAGTTCCCTGCTCTATTCTCCCCATACCCATGACTGTGTAACTAGACACACCTCTAATGTCATCTTTAAATTCAAAGATGATACTACCATTGTTGGATGAGTAATGGGTAATGATGAGTAACAGTGCAAGAGGAACATCAATAATCTGTTTGAATGGTGCAAGAACTACAACCTTGCTCTCAGAGTTCGCAAGACCAAGGAGCTGATTGTTGACTTCAGGTGGGGAATGCCAGGGTTCCACAAACCTTTATTCATTGACGGAACAGAGATGGAGGGAGTGAACAGCTTCAAGTTCCCAGGCATGCATATATCCCTGAAGATCTGTCCTGCACATTGATGCAATCATAAAGAAAGCCCATCAATGCCTCTACTTCCTATGAAGTTTGCGGTGATTCGGTATGTTGCTGAATCCTTTATCAGATTTCTGCAGATGTGCAAATGAGAGCACATAGACTGGTTCAATAACTCAAATACCCAGGAATGAATGAGGCCCCAGAAGGTGGTAGACATTGCCCGGTCCATCAAGGATAGTCACCTCCCTACTATCAAGGGGATCTAATTGGAGGTGCTGCCTCAAAAAGGAAGTTAATATCATTAAAGACTCGCACCAGCCAGGCTAAGCATCGGAAAGAAGCAGGTTAAATCGCTCAGGCATAGAGAGCAATCCACCAAGTGTTGGGCGATGGGATTAATATGGAAGGTTGCCCACTGGTCAGCATAGACAAATTGGGCAAAATGGCCTCTTTCCAGGCTGTGAAAGTCTATGATTCAATTAGTATAAGATCTACAACCCATCATTTAATGCACATGAATTACAATTGAAACACTATAACTGAATTATACCACATCCTGGATTTCAGTACTCTTGTCTGAATGTAAGATTAACCATACTTGCATGTTTTTCCAAGCCTCGATAGGGCAGATTACTTCTGAGATTGAACTACATCAGTATGATTTGTAATGTGGTGCATTTATAATTTTTCCAGAAATAGTAATCGGGGGGGGGGAAGCTTTTCATAATGTCATTAACACATGTAAGAAGCTACACCTCTGCGTAGACAAGAATCTGCAGGGGTGATTTTGACTGGCAAGAAAAAACGTTTTAGCACCGTATAATAATCATGAAAATTCTGGGGATTTCTCATTTTATTCACCAGATAGTTTCTCTAAGTATAATTTAGGATTTCATGTAGAAGCAATGAATTCCATGTTTTAATTGCTTAGTTGGTGCTCTTTACAGTGACATCTGGTATGTTTTATAATGGTGCTGTTCGTGGGCGGAAGGATTATGTAATGGTTTGTGTTCAAATAAATTGCAGCCGCTCTCTTGTTTGGCCCTTTACATAAGCATCAATCCAGCACAAGGCACTGGAGGAGGCTGTCACTGGCATGCTAGGTCGACTGCTCTAATCTTCTTGCACAGAGATGAATCTGCACGTAAAATGGTGTTTGCATCCAGGGCTGCAATTTACCATCTCTATTCCCATACAGGCAGGTAAATCAATATTGACTACGTGAAAAGAAATCAAAACCATCCAATGTCAAAAGAGAAACAGGACTGAAATATCATTTGAAATGCTTGTAATATATATTAGTACATGCAGTATACAGAATATATAATTCAGTGGTTGTAATGTACATCATATTACATAATCCTGAGTAAATTTGATAATTTATGATTGTCTTTATATTGCATTTAATATAGCGTATGATACAATGATATAAATATGGCAGTCATTGTATGTATGGTATACAATATAATGTACTAAATGTGCATTGTATGCCCAATCTTGTTTCTATGATTATATGTATGTGATACTTTCCAAATAGTGCAGAGTGTATTACACATTGCATAGCTAGTGATGCATTCTATGTGGTGTACAGTGCATTCTACAATGTGATGCTTGTGGTATTCATACTGTTGCTGCTATGTGCTTCCAGCATATAATGAGGAGTTCTAGTAGTATTTAGGAAATGCTGCACTGTCCAAGTTGCAATCTTTTGGATAAGAGAGTACATCGTGGCTCTATTGAAAGAGCAGGAATATTTTGAACAGCATCCTGGTGAATATCTAGTCTTTTGGTGACAATACAAAAACACAAATAATCTGGTATTGTTATCTAATTGAGGGGCTTTATTGCTTCTGTAGAAATTGGCTAGATGTTTTCTTACATCGAATCATTGAACACACTTTTCATAGGCTGTGATAGGCTGTGAGAGCCTTGGGTGTCCTGAGAATGTGAAGACTTTGTACAGAATGATCTAGATGGCTATGGTGCTTTGTTTTCAGATATAAGCTGGAATTGGGAAGAACACCACATGGAAAGGCAAGGTAGACACAAAATGCTGGAGTAACTCAGCGGGTCAGGCAGCATCTCGGAAGAGAAGGAATGGTGACGTTTCGGGCCAAGACCCCTCTTCAGACTGATGTCAGGGGAGGGGTCGGGACCCCTCGGTGCCCTTTATGTCGGTCCCGTCCCCTCCCCTGACATCAGGGTCTCGACTCGAAACGTCACCCATTCCTTCTCTCCCGAGATGCTGCCTGACCCGCTGAGTTACTCCAGCATTTTGTGTCTACCTTTGATTTAAACCAGCATCTGCAGTTTTTTTCCTACACATGGAAAGGCAAACTCTGCCTCTCTCCATTGTGGAACCACACCTCCCACACCTTGTAAACTACGCCAACCGGACAACTCTCAAGGTTTCTGTCATACTCCATTTCTGGTATTTAGTGATGATTTTAAACTCCTGAGTTTCCTTACACGAGTATCATTGCCTGTCTGCCTCTCTGTAATTGCTTCATAAAGTCACCTCCATGACCAAGTTTGTCCTGCTACCACTTTATTTACTGTCGAATTTATTTGATAACAGCTTCTGTAAGGTGTCATGAGTCACTATATTACTTTAAAGGTGCCATATAAAAATATTCTATGAATGTGATTGTCATGAGGATAATCACACTTGCTCCAATTGGCCCACAATAGCATTGAACAAAGAAGTCTCAGAAATGGGTGAACTTCAATGAATCTTGGTAAACAATGGGTAATTGAAAGAGACAACTTCCTTACGGCCCAAACACTTGCTGACCCTCTCTCCTTTGTGAAGTTGTGTATTCTCTGATCATTGTGATGTTAACTACCAGTTGATATGATGTGAAACTAAGAACAAAAAGAACATAAAGGCTCATTTAAAGAAGAACCTCTGCTGCACTCCCAGTCAATTAAACCACAGGTTGCTTTCCACAGTCCCAGTCTAGTCTGGTCGAGTTTATTGTCACATGCACAAGAACCGTAAGGTACAGGTACAATGAAAAGTTTGCTTACTGCAGCATCACGGGTACAATGACTCAGACAACACGCAATTGTGGAACCACCAGAGTGGTGATTGTGGGTGATTTCAATTTTCCGTATATAGACTGGGAATCACATTCTGTTAAAGGGCTGGATGGTTTGGAGTTTGTAAAATGTGTGCAGGATAGTTTTTTGCAGCAATACGTAGAGGTGCCTACCAGAGAAGGGGCAGTGTTGGACCTCCTGTTAGGAAATGAGATGGGTCAGGTGACGGAGGTATGTGTTGAGGAGCACTTTGGGTCTAGTGATCATAATGCCATTAGTTTCAATATCATTATGGAGAAGGTCAAATCTGGACCAAGGGTTGAGATTTTGGATTGGAGAAAGGCTAATTTTGAGGAGATGAGAAAGGATTTAAAAGGAGTGAAATGGAAATTGTTGTTTTATGAAAAGGATATAATAGAGAAATGGAGGATATTTAAAGGTGAAATTTTGAGAGTACAGAGTCTTTATGTCCCTGTTCGGTGGAAAGGAAAGAATAATAATTTGAAAGAGCCGTGGTTTTCCAGGGAAATTGGACACTTGGTTCGGAAAAAGAGGGAGATATACAATAAATATAAGCAGCAGGGAGTAAATGAGGTTCTTGAGGAATATAAAGAATGTAAAAGGAATCTTAAAAAGGAAATTAGAAAAGCGAAAAAAAGATATGAGGCTGCTTTGGCAAGTAATGTAAAAGTAAACCCCAAGGGGTTCTACAGATATGTCAATAGCAAAAGGAGAGTGAGGGGTAAAATTGGTCCATTAGAGAGTCAGAGTGGACAGCTATGTGCTGAGCCGGAAGAAATGGGGGAGATATTAAACAATTTCTTTTCTTCGGTATTTACCGAGGAGAAGGATATTGAATTATGTGAGGTAAGCGAAACAAGTAGAGTAGTGATGGAAATTAGGAGGATTAAAGAAGAGGAGGTACGGACACTTTTGAAGAATATAAAAGTGGATAAGTCTCCAGGTCCTGATAGGATATTCCCTAGGACATTGAGGGAAGTTAGTGCAGAAATAGCAGGGGCTATGACGGAAATATTTCAAACGTCATTAGAAACAGGGATGGTGCCGGAAGATTGGCGCATTGCGCATGTTGTGCCTTTGTTTAAAAAAGGTTCTAAAAGTAAACCTAGCAATTATAGACCTATTAGTTTGACGTCTGTGGTGGGAAAATTAATGGAAAAGATACTTAGGGACAATATATATAATTATTTGGATAATCAAGGCCTGATTAGAAACAGTCAACATGGATTTGTGCCTGGAAGGTCATGTTTGACTAATCTTCTTGAATTTTTTGAAGAGGTTACCAGGGAAATTGATAAGGGCAAGGCTGTGGATGTTGTCTATATGGACTTCAGTAAGGCATTTGACAAGGTTCCACATGGAAGGTTGATTAAGAAGGTTAAATCGTTGGGTATTAATAGTGAGGTTGCAAGATGGATTCAACAATGGCTGAATGGGAGATACCAGAGGGTAACGGTTGACAATTGTATGTCAGGTTGGAGGCCAGTGTCTAGTGGAGTGCCCCAAGGATCTGTTGGGTCCACTGTTGTTTGTCATTTACATTAATGATCTGGATGATGGTGTGGCAAATTGGATTAGTAAATATGCAGATGATACTAAGATAGGTGGAGTAGTTGATAGTGAGGTAGATTTTCAAAGTCTACAGAGAGACTTGGGCCTTTTGGAAGGGTGGGCTGAAAGATGGCAGATGGAGTTTAATGCTGATAAGTGTGAGGTGCTGCATTTTGGTAGGACAAATCAAAATAGGACGTACAGGGTAAATGGTAGGGAATTGAGGAATGCAGTGGAACAGAGGGATCTGGGAATAACTGTGCATTGTTCCCTGAAGGTGGAATCTCATGTGGATAGGGTGGTGAAGAAGGCGTTTGGTATGCTTGCCTTTATAAATCAGAGCATCGAGTATAGAAGTTGGGATGTAATGTTGAAATTGTACAGGGCATTGGTGAGGCCGAATCTGGAGTATGGTGTGCAGTTCTGGTCGCCAAATTATAGGAAGGATGTCGACAAAATGGAGAGGGTACAGAGGAGATTTACTAGAATGTTGCCTGGGTTTCAGCACTTAGGCTACAGAGAGAGGTTGAACAGGTTGGGTCTTTATTCTTTGGAGCCTAGAAGGTTGAGGGGGGACTTGATAGAGGTTTTTTTAATTTTGAGAGGGACGGACAGAGTTGACGTGGGTAGGCTTTTCCCTTTGAGAGTGGGGAAGATTCCAACAAGGGGACATAGCTTCAGAATTGAGGGACAAAGGTTTAGGGGTAACATGAGGGGGAACTTCTTTACTCAGAGGGTTGTGGCTGTATGGAATGGGCTTCCGGTGGAAGTGGTGGAGGCTGGCTCGATTTTATTATTTAAGAGTAAATTGGATAGGTATATGGATAGGAGGGGATTGGAGGGTTATGGTCTGAGTGCAGGTAGATGAGACTAGGTCAGGGAGAATGGTCGGCGTGGACTGGTAGGGCCGGACAGGCCTGTTTCCATGCTGTAGTTGTTATATGTTAAAAGCATGAATTATACGTCAATTACACATAAATTCCACAAGATAGTGAAATGAAAATGACCGTGCAAAAAAAAAGACATTATTGCAAAACACAATTTAAAAAATAAGTCCAAGGTTACGCAAGAGGTGGGCTGTAGTGCTATGTTGCTGAGGCGGGATTAGGGTTGTGTGGGTTAGTTCAAGAACCTGATGGGAACCTGTAGGAAAGTAGCTGTTCCTGAACCAGGTGGTGTGGAACTTCAGGCTTTTCTACCTCCTGCCTGACAGTAGCAGCACGAAGAGGGCTTGGCCCAGATGGCAAGGATCCTTGATCCCACCTTCCATGAGGCTTTGTTAAATGTAAGTACTTTTGAAGGTGAGGAGGGCTGTACCGATGATGGACTGGGCTGACTCCAACATTCTCTGCAACTCCTTGCATTCCTGGGTGTAAAAATTGCCACAACCCCTCCCATGATGCAACCACTCAGGATACTTTCTACAGTGCATCTGTGGAAGATCGTTCTTAGAGTAATTAGTACACTCCGACTGTCTTTAAATCTCTGAGAAACTAGAGGCGCCAACCACCAACCCATCAATGGAAAAAATAGACACAGAATGTTCGGGGTACTCAGCAGGTCAGGCAGGATCTCTAGAGAACACAGATAGGTAACGTTTCGATAGTTTGACTAAAGATGAGTTTGATAGTTCAGACTAAAGACGAGTTCTGACCCGAAAGGGCATCTATCCATGTTTTCCAGAGACACTGCCTGATCCGCCGAGTTATTCCTGCACTTTTAATTTTTTTAACCAGAATCTGCAGTTCCCTGATTCTACAATGAAAATTGGAACCTGGTCTACCAACTTCACTTTTCTGAAGTCGCCAATTAGTTCCATGGTCCGTCTACAAAGCGATTTGTATCTTTCTGTTGCTATTCATTGTCCTGGTGATGATTGCCTTTTTAAGTGGCCACTGGAGAGCCTGACTAGTCTACTTAGTCTGGGGGATTATGCAGCGTGAAATTACAGGCAATCAATTGAGCCCTGACACTTTCGAGACCGTATCCATCTCTACTATCCATTCAGAAAGGTTTGGTATCCCAGTACTTTGGCGAGATCAACCACTCTGTTCGAAAGTATTTATTCACAAAATGCTGGAGTAACTCAGCAGGTCAGGCAGCATCTCAGGAGAGAAGGAATGGGAGACGTTTCGGGTCGAGACCCTTCTTCAGACTGATGTCAGGGGGGCGGGACAAAGGAAGGATATAGGTGGAGACAGGAAGACAGTGGGAGATCTGGGAAGGGGAGGGGAAGAGAGGGACAGATGAACTATCTAAAGTTGGAGAAGTCAATGTTCATACCACTGGGCTGCAAGCTGCCCAGGCGAAATATGAGGTGCTGTTCCTCCAATTTCCGGTGGGGCTCACTGTGGCATTGGAGGAGGCCCATGACAGAAAGGTTAGACTGGGAATGGGAGGGGGAGTTGAAGTGCTCAGCCACCGGGAGATCAGGTTGGTTAATGCGGACTGAGCGCAGGTGTTGAGCGAAGCGATCGCCGAGGCTGCGTTTGGTTTCGCCGATGTATATAAGTTGACATCTGGAGCAACGGATGCAATAGATGAGGTTGGAGGAGGTGCAGGTGAACCTCTGTCTAAAGAAGGGTCTCGACCCAAAATACCTCCTCCCTTCAACCACTCTGTTGCTGCATTGAGAGAAACCCATGTGATTCAAGGTCAAATAAGTGTATGTGTGCTTTTATGACGCCATTTCCAAATTTGACATCTAATGTCCAAAGAAGGGCAGGAATCAAGAATCCTAGACTGTAATTCTCACGAAGGAGACTTAACTACCCTATTTGCTGCTGCTTGGGAGATGGTATCTACACAGTGTTTGCCCACAAAATATCAGTGACTGCAATTAAAAGCTCTAGTTGTAAAGCTAATTGAGACATCAAGAATGTGAAACGTTTAATATAAATCAAATAATTCTGCTCTTTTCATCAATATTTTAGATTAAAGTTCATATAAACCCTAATTATGTATGTGATATATAATCTGACAGACGTTTTGTCCTCCTAGTGTCCTAAAGTACTTTGCAAATATTTAACATTTACTATTTAGTGTGTGATCACTGTTGCACGCAACAAAATTGTGTCAAGTTACACACAGCGGGGTTCCACAAACAGCCACAAGATCAGTTGACATTAAAGAGAGACACAAGTGCTGGAGCAACTCAGCGGGTCAGGCGGGATCTCTGGAGAAAAGGAATAGGTGGCGTTTAGGGTCTGAACCCTTCTTCACACTGAAAATAGAGTGGGGGAACTGGAGGTAGGAAAAGGCCAGAACACATCAAGGCCGACAACAGATGACCAAGGACGTTAGTTGACATTAATCTGTTTCACTAATGTGACCTAGTGCCCTGAGAAAACCCCAGCTCCTCTCTGTGCAGCAGCATTGAGTCTCTTATACTCAATTGAGAGGGGAAATGGAAGAAGGCACTAAGTGCTGGAGTAACTCAGTGGGTCAGGCAGCATCCCTGAAGAACATGGATTGGTGACGTTTCAGGTCAGGACCGATGAGTCGCATTGGAGTCTGAAGAAGGGTCCCAACCTGAAACGTCACTTATCCATGTTCTCCAGAGAAGCTGCCTAACCTGCTGAGTTACTCCGGCACTTTGTAAACCAGCATCGGTATTTCCTTGTTTCTACAGGGAAGATTGGAACTAGATTTAATATCCCATCCAACATGTAATAATTCCCATGGTACAAAATGTTTGGTCCTATGTTATGGGCATAGGGCAGGATTTGGGATACTACTTCCTGTGTCATGGCTGACACGACTTTGTCTTTTCTGTTCTATAGTTTATTTATATTCAGTGTTGTTACTGAGATAAGATAGGTCCAAATATTGGCAATGTAGATTGAAGCCTGTTTGGGCATCAACTGAAGATAATTTTGGAATCTTAACTTTTACTTCTCCGCTCCCACCCCCTCCAATAATCATATCATATCATATCATATATATACAGCCGGAAACAGGCCTTTTCGGCCCTCCAAGTCCGTGCCGCCCAGCGATCCCCGCACATTAACACTATCCTACACCCACTAGGGACAATTTTCACATTTACCCAGCCAATTAACCTACATACCTGTACGTCTTTGGAGTGTGGGAGGAAACCGAAGATCTCGGAGAAAACCCACGCAGGTCACGGGGAGAACGTACAAACTCCTTACAGTGCAGCACCCGTAGTCAGGATCGAACCTGAGTCTCCGGCGCTGCATTCGCTGTAAAGCAGCAACTCTACCGCTGCGCTACCGTGCCGCCCTAAATGTGAGTGACTGCTGACAGCTGGAGCCAGGATCAGGATTTGTGGTTTTAATGTAGGATCTGGTTTTAATTGAAATGCCAGGTAATGGAATCTCCAGGTAAAGCAGGATTATTTCTCCACTCATGAGTTGAGGATAATAACATGGCACAAATGATGCATCTGAAATCAACCTCTGACACACCAGTATAGGATCCAGGTGTGATTGGTGGGGAATTATCTAATTATTTGTAATAATTTGATAAAGTATCCTAATCAAAGGGCTTGTCAACATTATTCCATGACTGTTGGATCATGTTTGTCCTTCATTATCCCTACCAATACATGATAGGAAAAAGAATGGAGTGGCATTAGGTGTAAGGACTGGAGAGAATCTTGCATTGTGTATCAAAGACCATAAGTCACAGCAGCAGAATTAGGCCGCTCTGCCCACTGAGTCAATGCCATTCAATCATGGCTGACCTATTTTCCCCCTCTCAATCCCATTCTCCTGCCGTCTCCCTGTAACCTTTGATGCCTTTCCTAATCAAGATCTTATCAATCTCAGCTTTAAAAATACCTAATGTCTTGGCCTCCACAGCCATCTGTAGCAATAAATTGCACAGATTCACCACCCTCTGGCTAAAGAAATCCCTCCTCGTCTCCATTCTAACATAAAACTGTAAAATAACAGTGGGTGTTCTGTAGTGCTCTAGCTCAATGTCCCAGCATTGTCTTCACTAGTTTCCAGGCATGTGCATTTGAAAGACATGCTACACAGGGGTCTAAATCTCCAGTTCCTGTTATTTAAGATGAGGTAAATATCAAACTCCTTTTTTGAAAAATAGGAATTCAACATTCAACTATTGACATTAGCTGCTTTTTGGCCATAATCCATACAGACAGCTGCATTTTTATTTTTTGTTTTGCTTTCCAGAAACATATTTCCACGTTCTTCTTGAAATTTATTTCAGCACTTTAAGAATTAGGTTATGGGGAGATGGCAGGAGAATGGGATTGAGAGGGGGGAAATAGGTCAGCCATGATTGAATGGCATTGATTCAGTGGGCAGAGCGGCCTAACTCTGCTGCTAGGTCTTTTGGGATATAGGTAGATACAGATTGAAGGAAGTTGAAGACAATTTTAAACTATTTTGACCTCATTTTTAAATCCCTCCATGAAGTGACTGCTTTCTTTCTCTGTGGTCTGCCTCAGCCCTACGATCCTTCGTGTGTGAGTTAATGCAACATTCTGCTACCCACGCCATAATATGCACCTGTGGTTGCTAACCTACATTGCCACGTGCTAACAAGTACAGAAGTAGTTGTTGGATCATGTTTGGCTTCCTCCATGATCCTTACCCAAAACATGATAGGGAAAAAAATGGAGCAACACCAACCCCTCTCTCTCCATCCTTGTTCTGTCGTTGTTCTAGCTTCAAAGTCGGCTTGTTGAGTCTCATTGTCCGTAACTCTTTTTCACCTAAGCCACAGCTAACAAAGGCCTGCTCCCTTTATCATCGTTACTTTTTTGCATATCTTTCATTCATTTGTTCTATATCTCTCTATATCACCGTCTATATTTCTAGTTTCCCTTCCCCCTAAATCTCAGCCTGAAGAAGAGTCTTGACCCGAAACGTCACCTATTCCTTTTCTCCAGAGATGCTGTCTGACCCGCTGAGTTACTCCAGCTTTTTGTGTCTATCTACAGAATTAGGAGGATTGACCAAATTAATTTGCGGTTGGAGAGATATTGCAGGAGGGTGAACTTTAGATGTCGATGTCAATGGAACTGTTTGTGGCACATCTGGGAACTGGACAAATAGGGGCATCAGGATCAGGACCAATACCCTTGCAGGGGGATGGTTAGTTCTATTGGAAGAACTAAAACCAGGTTGACAGGGAATAAAAACCTCAAGTGAAATTCGGGCAGGATAGAAACAACATAGAATGTGGAAGCTAAGAGAAATAGTTGTGAAGAAAAAAGCAACATCAAAGGCAAACAATAAATGGGTTAAAAGTATTGAAAAATATTACAGTGGAAAAACTGAAGGTGTTTCATCTGAATGGCAGAATTTGCAACAAGCGGATGATTAATTATGATACAAAACGATTGCGATACAACTTTATTTATCCCGGAGGGAAATTGGTCTGCTCCACTGCTGTGCCCTTATGCTGCCCCTCAGCCTTTTTCAGACTTTGTCCTTCCAAACTTGTTGTGGGGATATGACTCGTATTCTAGCCTTTCTCAAAATCCAACTACATTCGATGGTCCAATGTCGCCATCCTCAAGGTTCTTGAAGATATCCCATTACAATAACTCATATTTGTGTGGTATTGAAGCCAGTTTAATCACCACAAGAATTCAGAAACAATAAAAAGGTAACAGCAAGTCATTGGATTTTAGATTGGTTGATGGATAAATATTAGCCAGGTGAATGGACTGCTTCATATGGAGCCATGGGACTGCTGTGAAGATTTATGAATACTCAAGGTTAGTTCTGGATGGTTGGAAACTCAGGAAGTGACAAAAAAATATGTTGGCTTTTAAAAACATTTAAAATATATATTTAATATTTAATATTTAATATTTAATTTAATATTCTACTAAAAAATAAAAAGTCTGAAGAAGGGTCTCGACCCGAAACGTCACCCATTCGTTCTCTCCCGAGATGCTGCCTGACCTGCTGCGTTACTCCAGCATTTTGTGAATAAAAAATATAGTGCACTTTATAATTTGACATTGTCACCATCAACACTTTGCAACTAAAAAAGAATAAATATTGGACAATGCTGCGGTAATTTGAACCTAATTGATTCCCACAAACTGCTAGGCTGTAAATGGTCCTTTATTTGCTAGTTATAAATGACAGGAGTGTTTTTCCAGCTGCAATCATAGGCCACTTGTGCATCCACCATGGTTTTGCAGATGAGCCTTAGTGTGAAGTCCTTCCAAAGGCAATAGAATGAAACTGTGTCTGGTTTTGGATGTGTTCAATGCACTCAACAATAACTATGTCTATTGAACTGCTTTTTGAAGAAATTGAGTATTTTTGTCACTGGTCCTGTACTTCAGAAGTTAGAGTTTACACAGACTTGTTACTACATTGCAAGTTTAGTAAACACGGAGACATGTTTCTGCCAACGGTTGAACATTGCTTTCAAACTGCACTGAGAGAGCACTGTGAACGCATTAATATTTTATGAATGAAACACTGTAGAATCTCAAGTGGGCTTTGAAATCAGAACCTTCTGAGTGAAGATGAGAGTGCTGCCCACTCTGCTCAAAAATACTTAATTAACAACTTTTTTGCCAATTTGTCAAAAAATCTCTTTGTTGACAACTCTTCTGCATGGAAGGTGGAGTTGACCTCCAGTTAGAGTTGGATAAGCTAATCAGAGGGGAGGGAGACAGTTGGCCTCATTAACCTAAAAGGGGAGAGAGGAAAATTCATCAAGGCTCTGTATTGATTACTATCAGGGACCTGTTTAGACAGCCTGCAGGTACTGGACGAGGACAATGGTTCAATGGCACTTTATTTGTCACGGGTACCAAGGTACAAGATATTAATTTCTGTATACAGTTCAGTACAAGTATCACTATACATAAGCACTTAGATACATCTTCGATAAGCATCTCAGATACAGTGCAAGTGTATGGCAGTAGTACACTGAGTCACCAGTTTTGGCGCCATTTTCAAGTCCCTGTTTGTAAGGGCAGGGTTCCTGACCTGACCATGACCGTGAAGTCTGTTGTCCTTGTGGCGTTACTGGGTCGGCCTGGCCAAGCGTAGCTCTTGGGGTTTTTTTCTTGATGAATATCCAGAAAATACCTACGTACACTATGAACACTCAAGTGGCACATAGACCCTGACAGATTTTGGGTTGGGGGAGACTTTGGTAAATTTTTCAGATGAAAAGGAAAGTCAAGTTACTTTGAACTACCTTGGGACCTGGTCTCTGACTGCATCTATTGATTTCTTTTATTTTTCTGTTAGTTTCTAATTAACACACAAAATCATGAAAAAGAGTCTTGACCCAGAATATATCACCTGTCCATTTCCTGCACAGATGCTGCCTGACCTGTTGAGTTCCTCCAGTATCTTGTGTTTTACACCATATCATCCAGTGTGCCTACAGTAATTATTCAATCAAGGAAAGGTGTTATTGCCAACAAATTAGCTTCTGGAGCTGGTAGGTAAGAGATATCATCAAAAACATGATATGGAAAAAATAGCCAAGGACTTTTACTCATGAGCAACGAAGCTCAGGCTAAATTGAAAACCCTTGAGAACGTTGCAGAGCATTACAAGTTGTGTTCCAGGTCTGGTGCACCCACCACCTCTATCCTTGCTGACCCATATTGGCCCCCGATTCAACCACGTCTCAATTTTAGTATTTTTATTCTTGTTTTTTAATCCCTTCATGGACATATCCTTTCCTAAACCGTACCTCCTCTGGTCTTATAGTTCTCCTTGGATATCTGCATCCCTTCAATTCTTGATGAAGACTAATTGTAATCAGTCCACAATGCCGTCATCTGCTAAGGTCCTATGCACTGAGATTTTCTATTTTAAGATAGTAATTAAAACCTTTGACAAAGCTTTTGCAAATTTGCTGTAATATCTTTGTATGAGGCCTTGTTTTATCATTTTATTTCTAGGATATATTACTACATTAAGGTCCCATATAATTTGTTGTTAACATGGAACAGGAGTGAGGGAAGTGTAGATTAACAGGGGAAATCTTCTATTTTAAGCTATTGTATAAATTGAGTTATTATTTTCATGTGCTATCTTGCCATTAAAGAGATGAGGTTAATAATAATTGAGGTTGTTCTGGTGGAGATTAATACGCTGGAGGCAAATCGCTACAAATATATTTCCAGAAAACTGCAAAATCAACTTGTTACTATTGTGGAGTTGTATTTTTCAGTTTTTATTTATTGTTTAGTTTAGGCCTATGTTTTCAGTTCTTCACTGTTAAGCAAATTAATATATTTCTGAACAGTTCAAACTTTCAACAGACCAAAAGTTCAGTTTAGTTTATTGACACGCGTACTGAGGTACAGTGAAAAGCTTTTGTTTCGTGCTAACCAGTCTGCAGAAAGACAATACATGATTACAATCGAGCCATTTTCAGTGTATATGATAAGGGAATAATGATTAATGCAAGGTAAAGCCAGCAAAGGATAGTCCAAAGGTCACCAATGAGGTAGATAGTAGTTCAGCAGTACTCTCAGGTTGTGATAGGATGATTCAGTTGCCTGAAAACGGTTGGGAATAAACTGTCCCTGAATCTGGAGGTGTGCGTTTTCACACTTCTATACATTTTGCCTGATGAGAGAGGGGAGAGGAGGGAGTGGCCAGGATGCGACTCGTCCTTGATTATAGCGATGGCCTTGCTGAGGCAGTGTGAGGTATAAATGGAGTGAATAGAAGGGAGGTTAGTTTGTGTGATGGTCTGGGCTGAGTCCACAAGACACAAAGTGCTGGAGTAACTCAGCAGGTCAGGCAGCATCCTTGGAGAACATGCATCAGGTTCTGCCCTGAAACGTCAGTCTGAAGAAGGGTTCCGACCCGAAGTGACACCTATCACTGTTCTCAGGAGATGTTGCCTGACCCGCTGAGTTACTCCAGCACTTTGTATCCTTTTTTGCAAACCACCATCTGCAGTTCCTTGTTTCGACGAAAAGGTGAGGCATCTTTTGAGTATGACTAAATTGTTACCTGTTGCAATTATGGATTAGTTCAGCCTTTATATTTTTTAATGTTCTTGTGGAATCATTTTGTTTTTCATCTCATTCCAGTCTATACATTTGCTCTTCACTATCACACCACTGACTAGCGCAGTCCACAAATAAATAACTGTAAAACTATTTTTTAAAACACCACATGTGGCCTCTTAAAACAAATGAATGGAAATGTAAAATTCTGACTGGTTGATATTTATTGTTTGCACAGAGTCATATCATTGGGAAAAAAATAAAAGTATACTCCAGCAAGGCCTTAGGGGCCTTTGCAGTTAGCAGGAAAAATATCACGAGAGCAATCAGCGTGCTGAGCACTTTGCTTCCAATACATTAATCAATACCAGAGCAATCACAATTGCTATTAAAAATAAAAAATAGTTCTGCTTCCAGTCCTGGAAAATCTTTTTCCTCGTTCCAACAAAGGATCTTCAACCTAACTCATGAATCTGTTACAAAATAAATGCTGGAGTAACTCAGCGGGTCGACTAAGAAGAGGTGATGTTTCAGGTCGAGACCCTTCTTCAGACTGAGAGTCAGGGGAAAGGGAAATGAGAGATATAGAGGGTGATATAGAGAGATAGAGAACAAATTAATGAAAGATATGCAAAAGATTAATGATGATAAAGGGAACAGGCCATTGTTAACTGAGGCCTAGGTGAAAACAATTTACAGACAATGAGACTCAAGACGATTTTGGAGCTAGAACAACGACTTGGATGGGAGAGGGACAGAGCATGAGGGGTTGTTGTTGCTCCATTTGTTTCCCTATCAGGTTTTGGGTAAGGATCATTGAGGAAGACAAACATGATCCAACAACTACCTCTGTAGTTAGCACGTGGCAATGTAGGTCAGCAACTTTGTGTCTATCTTTGGTTTAAACCAGCATCTGCAGTTCCTTCCTACACACAAATCTGTTTCTCCTTCCTCAGGTGCTGTCTGACCCACTGAGTGTTTCCAGCCTCCTCGTATTTTATTTCTGATTTCTAGAACCTGACTTTGTTATTATATATTAATCATTTTTAGCCTCCTCTTTATGGTTTAAACTAAAACAAAAATCAGTCTTCAATTATTGATATCTATTTCGCCCCCAATCATCCCTTAGTATTCCTGCAATCACAAATACTCACAAGTACACTGATCAAGTCATCTGTGTTTACCTTTGATTTAAACCAGCATCTGCAGTCTTTTTTCCTACACATCTTGCCACTCCAAATCAAATTCTCCTCAAGGTATGTCAAGTTCTCCTCCTCTCTTCGACGAGAGTTTAGCAACATGCTCTCTCTCACTACTCCCCCTCTTTGATTCCTCCTGCCCTCCAACTCTCCCACTAGTCTTCCTGTTTTCTACTACATCCTATCTTTATCCCGCCCCCTCCCCTGACATCAGCCTGAAGAAGGGTCTCGACCTGAAACGTCACCCATTCCTTCTCTCCAGAGATGCTGCCTGACCCGCCGAGTTACTCCAGCATTTTATGTCTACCTTCGATTTAAACCAGCATCTGCAGTCTTTTTTCCTAAGTCATCTACAGCAGTCAAATCAATGGTTGGGCCCTCAGGTTGTAGTATCAGGTCCAATTCATACTACCCATTCCATTCCCAGTTCTACGGCATCATTATTAAGTTGAGGGAGAATGCAAGGGCCTTTGAGAAGATGCGAAGGACATTTATCAGAATGGTAACAGAGAATTTGAGAAAACCAGTTACATGGAAGGACTAGAGGAGTTTCATCTTTAGAATAGAGAATGTTAAGTGGGTAAAAATTAAGTAGATGCTCAATAGTAAACAGGGTTTAGAATAGAACAGTGGGGAACTGTTTCCACTGACAGAACACCCTAGAACAATGTCATAGCTGGCAAAATAGCAATGCAAATGTTTATCACAAAATGCTGGAGTAACTCAGCAGG
Source organism: Rhinoraja longicauda (assembly GCF_053455715.1). Taxonomy (NCBI): domain Eukaryota; kingdom Metazoa; phylum Chordata; class Chondrichthyes; order Rajiformes; family Arhynchobatidae; genus Rhinoraja; species Rhinoraja longicauda. Next base: position 2,931,789 of record NC_135984.1, on the reverse strand, counting down.
TCAGACAGTATCTCAGGAGAGAAGGAATGGGTGACGTTTCGGGTTGAGACCCTTCTTCAGACTGATCTTTGATCAGACTGATCTTCAGCCTGAAGAAGGGTCTCGACCCGAAACGTCACCCATTCCTTCTCTCCTGAAATGCTGCCTGACCCGCTGAGTTACTCCAGCATTTTGTGATACCTTCGATTTGTACCAGCATCTGCAGTTATTTTCCTACTCCAATGCAAATGTTTAAATCAGCCACCAGTTGTGATCTGCCTCTCGCAGCCTGAATGGTGATGAATGCAGATTAAATAATAACTTTAAAAAAAGAGATATTGATAAATATTTGAAAATAATAACTTTTCAGGGATAGGGAAAGAGCAAAGGAGGAGGGCTAATTAATAACTTTAATTATTTATTCTCCAGAGATGCTGCCTGGCCCGCTGAGTTCCTCCAGCATCTTATGTCTTTCTCCATTAAAATAAGCTTGTTTATTTATTTTTTCTTCCCTATGTCAATGTGGAGAGGTGGGGAAATTAAGTGAGAAGAGTTAATGAAGCCTTCAGTATATGGGAACTGGATGAGGGTAATTAACACACCAGGTAATTGGCTCCCTTGATTTATGCTGAATGGTATTGTAACTTCAGGCAAATGCATGGTTAAGATAAAAATGCAAAAGTTTTGTTTCTGCATTACACAACTCTTCTGTTAATGTAATGTCTTGCTGCCCATCAATAGGCATTGAATGGTGTGACTTTGTACTATTTGATCAGTAAATGCAAATTAAGCTTGCTAAGAAAAACTAAATTTGATCATTTCATGTCTGAGGGGCCATTTAATGATGTGTTAAGTGTCAATTACTGTAAATCAATCTTCCCTGGTGTTGAGATGATCGATTCTGATTGAAGTCTCATTTGCTCAAGTGCTAATTGTTGTTGGAGATTTCAAAGTATAAATGAATCTTTTCATATGCCATGTGCAGGAAAATAACTGCAGATGCTGGTTCAAATCGAAATGTTGGAGTAACTCAGCGGGTCAGGCAGCATCTCAGAAGAGAAGGAATGGGTGACGTTTCGGGTCAAGACCCTTCTTCAGACTGAGGGCCTCATATGCCATGTTGTCCCTCACTCTTACTTGCTCATCACTCACTCTCATTGGGCCATTAAATCCACAGGTTCTTCTTCTCTCTTTATTTCTTCCTCTGCACTCGACTTGATGATTACGCCAGATAAATGCAGGTTGATCTTTTTCATGTCGCAGTTTAGTTTAGTTTAGAGATACAGCACGGAAACATGCCCTACTTTGGTCCCCCGAGTCCGCAACGACCAGCGATCCCCACACACTAACACCATCCTACACACTAGGGACAATTGGCATTTGTGCCAAGCCAATTAACCTACAAACCTGTGCGTCTTTGGAGCGTGGGAGGAAACCGGAATACCCGGAGAAAACCCGCGTGATCTTGGGGAGAACGTATAAACTTCGAAACAGGAGCACCCGTAGTCAGGATCAAACCTGGGTCTCTGGCACTGTGAGCGCTGTAACGCAGCAACTCTACCGCTGTGCCACCGTGTCGTCACTGTATTGTGAAGGGTGGGAATCTTCAGTGCACTCTGGTTAAGATATTATCTTTTTGCATGTGACTTAATTTTCAGATTATAATTCAAAATGTGAATTGCTAAATTGCAGTTGTTTGATAAATGTTCATGTTACGCCCCAATTGTGATGCTTCAAAATACATCAAGGAGTATGGAAGGCAAGAGGAATATGGTATGGACATGGGTGATCAGCCATGATCATGTCTAATGGCAGAGCAGGATCAGTGGATCTATACAGTACAGTTCACCCCCTCCATGACACACTGATCAACCTGAGGAGCACCTTCAGCAACAGACTGGCTCCACCAAGATGCCGCACAGAACGCCACAGGAGATCCTTCTTCCCTGTGGCTATCAAACTGTACAACTCCTCCCCCTTCTGCCATGGGGAAAACTGACTCCCCCAACCCCCACCCCATCCCCAATCTTTGCACATCCCCAATCCTTTCCACTCGTCACTTTAATTTCATGTTTCATGTATCCTGTTGTGTTTCATGACTGTTGGCAGACCAATTTCCCCCCTGGGATAAATAAAGTTCTATGGTATCGTATCTACTTGTGCACCAACTTTCTCTTTTTCTACAACTTAGTGAAACAAAGAGAGAATATCACTCTGCCTTGGCTAAAAATAATTTAAAAGATTATGTCTCTGTAGGAGAGATTGTCATAGACCTCTGCAAATTCAACCACACTCTTTCAACGTGTGTTGGCACATGTACGTCTTATGGGAAGGCAGTTCAGAGGTGCACTGATAGAGATAGATAAAATTATAAAAGGCAGAGATAGAATAGTCAGAATGTTTTCCTCATGCTGGGATCATCAAAAACGGAAGAGCACAGATTAAAGGTGAGAGAAAGTAGTTTGAAAAGAAAGTTTTTTTAGAGCAGCAGATATCTGGAACGCGCTGCCAGAGGAGGTGTTGAAGTCAGATACAATCAATAAGTTTGAGAGAGATTTCGGCAAGGCATAGAAGGAGTCTGACCTAATGCAGACAAATGGGATTAATGTAGATGGACAAAAAAATCGGTATGCATGCGGTGGGCCAAAGGGTCCATTTCTGCGCTGTGCACACTACAACATGATACGTTCATTGGAGTGAAATTCAGAGTCCAGTTCAATGCATGAACAGTGAGTTTCGTGCCACTAGCCAGAGCTAGATGTCTACGAAGTAGAAAAATAAAGATTGGAAGCTTGACTTAAGAGAAGATTCACTAATCAGGGCAGAGTGGTTTTATTGTATTCTGTTGCAGAATTAGTCAATTTGCTCCCATATTTGCCACAGTTGTCCTTAATTTAATTACACTTTACAAAAAAACTATTCATATGAGTTCATCTGCAGGAAATACTGATGACTGCATCCTTTGTGGTCAATTTCAAGTCAGCTCCTGACCTGAAACTGACCGGCCTGCATCAAAAATTGCCAGCAGTCAGACTGATTATGTGCTGTTACCGAACTTGAATTTCTCCATTTCATCAACCTGTCAGTCAGGTTCCTTCAATGGGCTCACCCCTGATCGAGCTAAATGCTTCATATACTGGAAATGATTTAGTTGGCAACCAAGATTTTATTACAGAAAGCGTTCCACAGTGGTGCTATTTGTCAATATATTGCATTACCATGACATCCCTACTTCAGACTGAATATTTCTTCAGCAAAATGGTCTCATTTATTAAATTTACTGCTATAATATGCTTATGTTCTCTTCCTCTCCAGTTCTTTTCATACGATGCCTGCTTTCCGTATTTTTTATCAAATTTCTATCCCGTCTACAGAAGGTATATTGTGACCGTTAAAGAACGACTTCCTCTTCAATAGTACCTTTCACGAGCTCGACACAATTCAGAGTGCTTTATACCTATTGAAGAAGATTTAAAAGGACACAAAGTGGAGGAGTTATTCAGCAGGTCAGGCAGCAACTCTGGAGAGCATGGATAGGTGACGTTTCAGGTTGAGACAAGAAGGGTCGGCCCTTTGGGTCGTTTTGTTCATTAACCAGTATCTGCAGTTCTTTGTTTCTGGAAGGGGATTTAAGATACAGTCAGTCCTACAACATAAGAGATATTTGTCACAAACCAGTAGCCGGATAAAGACCAGATGTGACCAGATCTGACTTGGTTAAAGAATAAAATCTTGCCATGAATTCATGCGCCCCCCTCACGTCCTCTGTTGTTCTTCAAAATAGCACCACTGGATGCTTGAAAAGCAACTGAGAAAGAGATGGGCTTTGGTTTGATGTCTCATTCGAAAGGCAGCACCTCTGACGCACAGTAAGTGTACCAATCAGGATTTTGTGCTCCACTTTCCGGAGTTGGACTTGAACCCATGACCTTCAAACTTCAAAGCGAGAGTTTTCCCATTGACGTCAGACTCTTTATTAAGATCCCAAATGTAATTAACCTTCAGGGACACAATGTTAAAAATGAGTGATGTGGAACCAGTGGCATAACTTGGGATGCTACGAGTCTCAATGAAATCCTGCCCCACTTACCATCTCCTTCCTCGCCCCCACTATCTACCCATCACCCACACATTCCTCATTGAACCCATCCTGCTCCCATCTGCCCACCCCACCACACTACCCTCATTTGGTCCAATACAAACCTTTCTTTCCCATTTGATTCCATCTACCTCAGCCCCTGCTACCTCCGCCAATCATCCCCACCCCTCTGTCCCCCATTTCCCTCCTCAGATGCTGCATGGCCCGCTGAGTTCTTCTAGCAAGTTTTTTTTTTGTGCCTGCAATTTTGTATCTGCATTTAAAATGCATGGTGGGCTATTGCTTATTGGATTTCTAATGAGGAGAGCAGGGAGCAATCAATATATTCAACAGCAATTGATTGGCTCTTAACTAGATGCATTTGGTTTTGATGGTAGAAGGTATGAGGTCATCATTTATTTAGAGGAGTATTGATTGCTTTCAGGCAATTAGCTAAAGGCCAGACTGCAATCTCACAAAGATTTCTCCTTGTTCTTTCCCCGCTGCCTCTTGGAGAATGTTCCATGTGGGAGGTTGAGTTTCCTTGTCACGGTGTTCAGCAGATCAGCCATGTGTGGTTGATCTGATCCCAGTCCTTCAGGTGTGGCAAGTGGGTATCCACCTTGGGTGGGTTCATCCTTGAGCTTGACCTTGAGCCTTTATCTAACGGATCTTCACGCATGCTCTCTGAAGCAAGATGCTTTGTTTAGCTGCCAGGAGCTAGACCCCTACATCATCTTTTCAAAGCTTACTCGCTGCGTTTCAAATAATGGCTCAGATTTTGCTAAAAAAGAAAGACCAGCTTCCAAGCACACAGCTGACCATTATTAATGAAAGACCAGTGGTGAGAAAAAACTGCCTTCTGTCGAGAATCACACTTTACTGCAAGATTGTGGCTGCCCCTCTGTTACCTTTCTGCAAACAGCATTTGGCCCTAAACCTCCCAGTGAGTTTCATGAAATTGCTGCATTTGCACGTTTATTGCCCATTAAACTCATCACAGGAAATTGCACCTTGTAATTAACAGTTGCAAGCACCTGTTTAACGGCATGATAATTGTAATTGACTGCTAGTTAACCTCGCCTACCCAGACAGTGAGTGAACTATTTAAAAAAATGATCGTCTAGGAATTCATTTGTGCCATTTTCCCGGCATTAAAACCGTGTTACCGATCTTCTTAAGCTGTTTTATAAAACTCTTTTCTAACAAAAAGAAGTAAAATTTATCAGCACCAGTTCCCAAACAACACTTGCTGTTTCCTTAAATAACAGCATGCAATTCCAGACGTAGACAAGAAAGCTCACATTTTTTCCATATCTCGCACTTTTGCTTTGACATCGAGAAGAAGCCTTCAAAGGGTCGGACCACAATGGAGCATTATTTTAGCTTCTGCGGAGTTCAACAAGGAATGTTATCACTAAGTGAGTTGGGGGTGGTGATGTGGGAGAACCTGCAAAGGTTTTTTTTTAGAACAGTGTGTGTAGGAGACAGCTTCCTTGTGCCAAGGCCATTGACAACAGGAATGGAGGGTGTCGATGAGGAATAGAGGTCAGGAGTCTCCTCATTGAACGTCGGCGAATGTTGGAACTCTGCAACACAGCCAGGTGTGAAGATAAAAGTTGCATTCATCAAACCTGCTAAGCTCTCCAGTAGAAACTCGCTTTGATTTTTGCAATGCAGCAGTAAACAGCAAGTGTCAAATGCAACATAGATCTATGGAGTCATTGTGCGAGGATCAAAACAAATCAGAAGTAGGTTGACACAAACAGGTGGCACTATAATCTCTCTCTGTCCAGGCCTCACAGTGAGGTGCTTTCTAATCAACTCTTCCCAAGGCAGTACCATCTGTGAGAGGTACTCTTCCACAGACTAGTCCTTGTACATATCTGTGCAAACCACAAAGACAAGTTGCTACACTGCTGCAAAAGTCAGGGTCACCCTCCCACTCAAAAGGCTCGCAACCTTCAGGACTCCCTGCTGCCCATCTCAGTTCAATGCCTTTTCACTTTTCTGATGTGATGAAATTGGAAACCAGTCAGTCGCCTTTGTTGCACGATTTCTTTCAACTTTTCCACCCACTTAGTTTTGAGGGGTGCTGATACCACCCAGGGTTGTGGAGACTGAAATTACAATTTGTGACTTATCTTGCAGAGAATTATGCAGCTGTTAGACTATAACTGAAGCATGGACCAGAGTCATTGAGGTGCCACAGTGGTAGAGCTGCTGCCTTACCCAGGTTTAATCCTGACTACAGGTGTTGTCTGTACGAAGTTTGTACGTTCTCCCTGTGAACATGTGGGTTTTCTCTGGGTGCTGCGGTTTCCTTCCACATTCCAAGGATGTACACGTTTACTGGGTTAACTGGCCAACTAGGATGGAACGAGTGTATGGGTGATTGTTGGTGGGTGGATGGGCCTGTTTCCGCGCTGTATCTTAATGGAAAAAATAATAATGAAAATAATGATTTTCCAAATGGATCCAATAATTAAGATTATTAAGGGGTTGGACACGTTAGAGGCAGGAAACATGTCCCCAATGTTGGGGGAGTCCAGAACAAGGGGCCACAGTTTAAGAATAAGGGGTAGGCCATTTAGAACTGAGATGAGGAAAAACTTTTTCAGTCAGAGAGTTGTGAATCTGTGGAATTCTCTGCCTCAGAAGGCAGTGGAGGCCAATTCTCTGAATGCATTTAAGAGAGAGCTGGATAGAGCTCTTAAGGATAGCGGAGTCAGGGGGTATGGGGAAAAGGCAGGAACGGGGTACTGATTGAGAATGATCAGCCATGATCACATTGAATGGCGGTGCTGGCTCGAAGGGCCGAATGGCCTCCTCCTGCACCTATTGTCTATTGTCTATAATTGGTTGTGATTCAGGTCAAGATGGTTGAAAACCCTCCCACAGGTGAATCTGGGGTATTGCATTGTGGTGCTTGTTACTTGGGTGAGCGGAAAACCAGAAAAATAGCATTGGAGCTCAAGAACATCTTGCAACAAGAAAGTATGGAATATATTAAACACTCGGTCTGCTTCTCTCAAAAGTATGGTTAAAATGTGTTAATCCCATGATAACTTGATTTTTCTCTGTGCAACACCAGTATTCTAATTTCAAGGGTGTAATCTCATTTCTTCAGGTTGTGAATTGTTTGGGGAGATTTTAGGAAGATCACATTTTACTTAACATCTTGGCTTTCTGAATTTGCTGCCTCACTTTCTCTTAACCCATTTTTTCCCTCTGTGACTTTATTTCTCTCTCGCTCTCTGTATCTGATTTCATTCTGTTTCCTATGCTGGCTTTCCTCTGTTTCCATCTCTTCAATTTCTTCCTCACTAATCTGGGTTAAGGGACACTTTGTATTGAATGGAGGGTTTTTCAAGATAAATCTCATGAGATAGATCAAATGTGTAAGGAGGAACTGCAGATGCTGGTTTAAACAGAAGACAGACACAAAAAGCGGGAGTAACTCAGTGGGCCAGGCAGCATCTCTGGAGAAAAGGAATAGGTGACCTTTCAGGTTGAGACACTTTTTTCAGACTGAGAGTAAGGGAAAAGGGAAACGAGAGATATAGATGGTGACATAGAGAGATATAGTACAAATAAATGAAAGATATGCAAAAGATAGATCAACCTTTTTTCAATGTTGTCAATGAGGGTTTTTGTACCGCCTCCTGTACAGAGATATTGCTCCTTATTTTAGTCCTGAACAGCTCTCCCTGTATCCCGATTGCTGGACGGCATAGCCTGGGGAAACTACATCGACCCTGCCAATTTCTTTCACATTCTTGAATGCCTGAATGAAATCACCTCAGTGCTCACTCACTGATAACTAGGCAGCCGAACGGTTAAAGTGTGCACTCTAGTCATGGATCCACTGATAGGTGAGTGTGACTTAGGTGAGGCGATTCTGTGATGACAGATGTTTTGTTTGCTGAGCTCAGTAACCTGGTCATTTTTCATGTAATCGATGGGTCCGGCTCATCGCAGGCTGTGGCCTGTGTTTATCTCTGACCTTAACATGTATTTAAAGTGCATATATATCACTGCCATGCTGAGTATACAGCGCGACACAGACAAAGCACTCTGCAAAAGTGTGTTATTTTACACAATTGAGCCACGACTTTTGGTATCAAAACCCATCACAGTTTCCGATATTTGATTTATGTTTTTTTCTCTCTCTGAAGGAGCTGTCTCTTGCTGAGGAAAGGCAGTCGAAGGAATATACTAGTGTTTCAAAGGCAGAGTTTCTTTAAAGCATGGATATTGCTGAAATGTGAATGCTGCAATACCAGTTAAATGGCTGCTGCTAATTCATCCACAAGCCTGGGTTTTATCATAATGGCTTGCAAGGGGAGGCAGTGGGTCCCATTCACACGTCAATGATCAGCCATGATCACATTGAATGGCGGTGCTGGCTCGAAGGGGTGAATGGCCTCCTCCTGCACCTATTGTCACCCCCATGCTCATTCCCGCAGATGGATATATGAACATATATAAGGACATTTTAATTAAGAGCTTGAATAGGTCCCTGGAATATGCTCTGCCAGTCAATAAGATCACAGCTGATCTGAAGGTAACCTCGACAACACATTCCCATCTATCTGAAGGCCTGCTTCCATGCAGTATAGCTCTACGTCTATGCACAGTAACCTTACACCCACTTGCCCCTCAGTAATCTTTCTGTGTCTGCCTCAAAAATATTCAAGGCTTTCCTTTGCTCTTTGAAATGGAGAGTTACAAAGTCTCAAGATCCTGTTAGAATCTCTCACGAGAGGAAACATTCTCTTCACTCCACTCTGTCAAGACTTCCCAGAATCTTAGATGTCTGAAGTACTGCCTCTCACTCTTCGAGACTCCAGTGAACACAGACCTAGCCTCTCCAACTTTTCTTTATAAGACAATCTACCCATTCCAGCCAAGTAAATCTTCTCAGAAAGGCTTCCATAGCATTATAATCCTTCCTTAAAGCTGAAGACCCGCACCATGGATGGCAGTTCAGAGGTGGTCTCATTATGTAGATACAACCATTTCACATTTGTAGTCCATTCCCCTCGCCTTTATCCTTTCAATTGACCTTATACACATTATGCACCGGATCACCTTGAACTCTTTGTGTCTCAGAGCTGTGCAATCTCCTCACTATCTAGATATAATTTTTTTTCCTGTCAAAATGGATAATTCCACACATTTCCACATTGTACTTCATTTGCTAGATCTTTTCCTGTTCACTTAACCTATCCATTTCCTTTTGCATCTGCATTCTGTCCCCTTTACAACTCACTTTACCACCTATCCTTGTGTCATGAGTAAAGGTACAGTTTAAAGGATTAAGAGGGATTTGATTTAATTTGGGGGTAAGACATGTCAGATGAGATCGGCCCCGTGGAGTGCTCATCCTGCAACATGTGGGAGATCAGGGATATTGTCGGTGTCCCTGATGACTACGTGTGCAGGAAGTGTGTCCAGCTGCAGCTCCTGGCAAACCGCATTGAACGGTTGGAGCTGCGGTTGGACTCATTCTGGAGCATCCACGATGCTGAGAAGGTCGTGGATAACACGTATAGTGAGTTGGTCAAATCACAGGTAAAAGATAAGCGGACAGAAAGGAAACGGGTGGCCACTAGCCAGCGTAGCAGTAGGCAGGTAGTGCAGGAGTCCCCTGCGGTCATCTCCCTCCTAAACAGATATGCCATTTTGGATACTGTTGGGGGAGATGGCTCATCAGGGGAAGGCAGCAGCAGCCAAGTTCATGGCACCGTGGGTGGCTCTGCGGCAAAAGAGGGGAGGAAAAAGAGTGGAAGGGCGATAGTGATAGGGGATTCAATTGTAAGGGGAATAGATAGGCGTTTCTGCGGCCGCAAACGAGACTCCAGGATGGTATGTTGCCTCCCTGGTGCAAGGGTCAGGGATATATCTGAGCGGCTGCAGGACAATCTGAAGGGGGAGGGTGAGCAGCCAGTTGTCGTGGTGCACGTTGGCACCAACGATTTAGGTAAAAAACGGGATGAGGTCCTACAAGGTGAATTTAGAGAGCTAGGAGATAAACTAAAAAGTAGGACCTCAAAGGTAATAATCTCTGGATTACTACCAGTGCCACGTGCTAGTCAGAGTAGGAATAGGAGGATATTTCAGATGAATACGTGGCTTGAAAAATGGTGCAAGGGGGAGGGATTCAAATTTTTAGGACATTGGAACCAGTTCTGGGAGAGGTGGGACCAGTACAAACAGGACGGTCTGCACCTGAGCTGGAATGGAACCAATGTCCTAGGGGGAGTGTTTGCTAGTGCTGTCGGGGAGGATTTAAACTAATGTGGCAGGGGGATGGGAGCAGGAGCAGAGAGACAGAGGGGTGTAAAATGAGGGTAGAAGCAACAGGTAGCAAGGTGAAAAGTAAAAGTGGTAGGCAGACAAATCCAGGGCAAGAATCAAAAAGGGCCACTTTTCAACATAATTGTATAAGGGGTAAGAGAGTTGTAAAAACAAGCCTGAAGGCTTTGTGTCTCAATGCAAGGAGTATACGTAATAAGGTGGATGAATTAAATGTGGAGATAGATATTAATGATTATGATATAGTTGGGATTACGGAGACATGGCTCCAGGGTGACCAAGGCTGGGAGCTCAACATCCAGGGATATTCTATATTCAGGCGGGATAGACAGAAAGGAAAAGGAGGTGGGGTAGCGTTACTGGTTAGAGAGGAGATTAAAGCAGTGGAAAGGAAGGACATTAGCTTGGAGGAAGTGGAATCGATATGGGTAGAGCTACGAAACACTAAGGGGCAGAAAACGCTAGTGGGAGTTGTGTACAGGCCACCTAACAGCAGTAGTGAGGTTGGGGATGGCATCAAGCAGGAAATTAGAAATGCATGCACTAAAGGTGCAGCAGTTATAATGGGTGACTTCAATCTACATATAGATTGGGTGAACCAAACTGGCAGGGGTGCTGAGGAAGAGGATTTCTTGGAATGTTTGAGAGATGGTTTTCTAAACCAACATGTCGAGGAACCAACGAGAGAACAGGCGAGAGAAAACGGGGAATTATAGACCAGGGAGAACCAGTCGATGTGTTATATCTGGACTTTCAGAAGGCCTTCGACAAGGTCCCACATAGGAGGTTGGTGTACAAACTTAAAGCACACGGTATTGAGGGTTCAGTTTTGAGGTGGATAGAAAATTGGTTGGCGGACAGGAAGCAAAGAGTAGGAATAAACAGGTTCTTTTCGGAATGGCAGGCAGTGACTAGTGGGGTACCGCAAGGCTCAGTGCTGGGACCCCAGTTATTTACAGTGTATATTAATGATTTGGACGAGGGAATTGAATGCAACATCTCTAAGTTTGCGGATGACACGAAGCTGGGTGGCAGTGTTAGCTGCGAGGAGGATGCTAGGAGGCTGCAGAGTGACTTGGATAGATTAGGCGAGTGGGCAAATGCATGGCAGATGCAATATAATGTGGATAAATGTGACCGATTGGTGACCGATTGGGAGAAGGGGAGATGCAACGTGACCTGGGTGTCATGGTGCACCAGTCATTGAAAGCAAGCATGCAGGTGCAGCAGGCAGTGAAGAAAGCGAATGGTATGTTGGCATTCATAGCAAGAGGATTTGAGTTTAGGAGCAGGGAGGTTCTGCTGCAGTTGTACAGGGCCTTGGTGAGACCGCACCTGGAGTATTGTGTGCAGTTTTGGTCTCCTAACCTGAGGAAAGACGTTCTTGCCTTAGAGGGAGTGCAGAGAAGGTTCACCAGATTAATCCCTGGGATGGCGGGACTTGCATATGAGGAAAGACTGGATAGACTGGGCTTGTACTCGCTGGAATTTAGAAGACTGAGGGGGGATCTTATAGAAACATATAAAATTCTTAAGGGGTTGGAGAGGCTAGATGCGGGAAGATTGTTCCCGATGTTGGGGGAGTCCAGAACCAGGGATCACAGCTTAAGGATAAGGGGGAAGTCTTTTAGGACCGAGATGAGAAAACATTTCTTCACACAGAGAGTGGTGAGTCTGTGGAATTCTCTGCCACAGAAGGTAGTTGAGGCCAGTTCATTGGCTATATTTAAGAGGGAGTTAGATGTGGCCCTTTTTGCTAAAGGGATCAGGGGGTATGGAGAGAAGGCAGGTACAGGCTACTGAGCTGGATGATCAGCCATGATCATATTGAATGGCGGTGCAGGCTCGAAGGGCCGAATGGCCTACTCCTGCACCTATTTTCTATGTTTCTATGAGCACATTTTTGTGTCTTAATCTTATGTCATACCATTCATTTCATCTTGCCAACCAGAAAATGACCCATTTATGTTTTCTATTCATTTCTTGTTATCCAGCCAATCTTCTATCCAAATGTTGCCTCATTCACGATCTGCCAGTCTCCACAATAACCTTATCTAAGTATACTGCATCTCCTAATTCTATTTTATTCACCGTACATTACTTTACATCTAATAATAGCTCTGTTTTTAAATTCTCATGCTCGTGTTTTAGTCTCAACCTTGAATTGACTTCATGGCTGTGTGTCTATGGCCAACCGTTAAATGAATCCAAGGATTTACTCTATCTCTATATTTGTAATCTCTCTAAGCCCTGGAATTTCCACACTGAATGTCTCTATTTTTACCTCCTCAAAAAAACAGGCATTTGGTTTCCTTTCCTAATATCTTCTCACATGGTTTGGTATCAGTAATTTTCTAACAAAGCTCCTGTGAATTACTTTGCGGTGCTTTACTGAAGAATGGACTGAATGAAGTAACATTTGTTTATTTAGGGCCTTCCTTGGCGCCAGGACTCGTGTAGGACTTCAGAAATGTAGTAATGTAAGAAACAGTATTGTACGTGCAGTACAAATGCAAGCTGTTGTAACTAGGCAATAAGTGTCTGAAGGCAATTTGACCATAATATAAATCACAACCCAGCCTGACTGTCTCTTTACTTGGTATAAATTCAATCCAGCCTTTCAAGAGTCATTTTTATTGTCATATGTCCCGAAACAAACAATATAATTCTTACCTGCAGTAGCACAACAGATATGCAAATATAAATATATATATATATATATATATATAGTATATAAATATATATACAGAAAAACTTTTAATAATAGTGCAATGACAAAAACAATGTCCCCAAGTCTATGTAGTTTGGAGTTTATTTGGAGGTTGTGGCGTGTAATAGCCTAAGATAGACACAAAAAGCTGGAGTAACTCAGCGGGTCAGGCAGCATCTCTGGAGAGAAGGAATGGGTGACGTTACGAGTCGAGACCCTTCGTCAGACTCCTGATGGTTGCAGCGAAGAAGGTGCTCCGTAACCTGGACGTTACAGTTATCAAGCTCCTGTACCTTCTATCTGATGGCAGGAGTGAAATGAGAGTGTGGCCAGGATGGTGTGGGTCTCTGATGATGCTGGCTCCCCTCTTGCGGCAGTGACACCTGTAGATTCCTTCGATGGTGGGGAGGTCAGTACCTGTGATGGAAAGGGGAGTATTCGCCACTTTTCGCAATCTTCTTAATTCTTGGGCATTTGAGTTGCCGAACCAGGCTGTGCTGCAATATGTGTCAATAAGCTCTTGATAGAAGTTCAAGGGAGTATTCGTTGACATACTGAATCTCCTCAACTTCTAAGGGAGTTGATGGGCTTTCTAATTGATTCATCAATGTGCTGGGTCTTTCGGGGAAAACCTACGCAGGTTATGGGGAGAATGTACAAACTCCGTACAGACAAGCACCGGTAGTCAGGATCGAACCCGGGTCTCTGGCGCTGTAAGACTGCAATGTTATTGCTACGCCACCGTACCTCCTTATTCATTCAGCACAGAAAGGTGTTTGATTATCACACCCATTCCAGGTCTTTGGTACCCAAGCCAATTAGTCCCATCCTCTTACTTTTTCTCTTAGCTCTGCAAATTTATATATATTTTTAAATCAAGGACAAGGACAAGATCTTATAAGTATCGAGGGCTTTTTGTCCTGCTAAATATTTTATCTACAAACAGACTGTTTCAAAACGTTTGGACAACTTGCTACCACTGCACATTTCCATGCATGTTCAATAAGACAAGGAGCCTGGCGATGTGCCTGATCAGAGGGATCCATTTTTCACTGTATAAATTAGCTTTCTACCTGACTGTTGTTTTTATAAGCTTTTTTTCCATACGATATGTTTTCATCCACTGAATTTGTTTAAAGGAATTTTTTCCCCTTTGAAGTCCACATACGGTTGGTTGGTGCAGTGACTTTTAACTTGCTTTCTTCGTTTTATCTTCTGTGTGCGTGTGTGCTGCATTCTGGAGTGACCCTCAGCTCCCTGCTGCCACTTTAATTCTCAAACACCCTTCCTCTCCGACCTATCTATCTGTCTGTGGTTTATGCCTGTGTCTGTTCTCATTTATGTTTATGCTTGATTGACTGTTTCTCTGAATATCTGTGAGTCCTTTATGCATATCTTTTGTGTAACATGTGTTGTGTATAAAAACTACTTTACTAAATGGTGTTCAAGTGTGTCTGCACACACTTGTTTGTGTGTGCACTCGCATGTGTGCTTGTACATGCATGTGTATGTGTCTGTCTAATTGATGTGTGTGTGTGAGATTTTGTGATTGTGAATATGCGTCCAGTATCTATCTATTTGGTGACTGTATGTCACACAGTCTGTGTGTTAGACGAGTGTTTGGGTGTTTTTAACTAACTGAGGTGTATATGTATTTGTGTGAAACTCTATTTGGTGTCTGTTTGCCTACTTGGCTATAATGTGCCTGTCTGGTGTGTCTGTAAATGGTGTGCCAGTGTATCTGGTGTGTGTTCTGTGTAGGGCCGTGTGTGTTTGTACGCACACACACACTTTTAATTGTGTGTGTGTGTGTTTGTGTGTCTAAGTACACAAGTATGTCTACTCTGTCATTTTCCTTCTGATTTCAAAAGCGAGGTCTGGCTTTCATCTCCAGGCTCTAACCTCTGACCTCCTGTCTCGTACCAAATGTGAATCCAATGATAATAGAAAATACTGGGGCCCTGAAAAGGCAGATGATACATTCTGTGCAAAAAAAGTCATGTGTTGGCCAAATCTCTTTGCTCTGAAAAAATACTGATTCTAGTTTTCACTTTTGTGATCCCTAAGTTTGTATTAAAAGTAACTCCAACCCAAATTCCCTTTTTAACAGCATAGAGAGGTTATTTTGCTTCTTTGATTTCACGTTGTCTTGACTGTATCTTTTACAGCATTTTCTGAGCACGGAATAAAGACTGGTAGGAAAGAAATGGATAGTCTTCCATGATAAGTTTTTTTTCTTGCCAATTCCTAAATGAGTTTCCCCATTGTAGACCTGTATATAACCAGATGGCATAGGTTTATGGTAAGGACAAAGAGATTTAGAGGGATTATAATATTTTTCACACAGTGGGTGGTTGGAATTTGATATAAACTGAAAATGAGGACTGTCAGAAAATATAAGAAGTATCTAGACAACCATTTGAATTGACGTCATTGAAGGCTTGGACTAAGTGCTGGCAAGTAGATGAGCACCTGATGGTTAGCATCAACAGGGTGGGCCAAATGGCCTGTTTCTGTGCTGTATGACTTTATGACTATGGACTATGTCCTCTGTTCAACTTCCGGTGGTATTGCTCTCTGGAATATCAAGTTCCCCCTTTGCCTTTCTTTTTATACACCTGACTTGTTTCACTGAATTACTTTATCTATCCCTGACCAGGATGATGGTGGAGCTAGGGTGTACAGTGCTGGGCTAGTGTGAGTTTGAATATCAGCCAGAGCTTCTGTTCCTCAATGGAAGATAAGAACACATACTAGCACATTGGTGATGCCCCATGTGAAGGACTATCTACTGATAGATTCGGTGCAAAGCATGAGGCTGGAAGACAGTCCGCATGGGATATGATTTTTCACTTTGGGAACAGTCTAGAAGCTGGAATTGTTCTCATTGAAGCAAGAAAAGGTAAAGTGGATGTTTAATTCGTTTCAAATTATGAAAGATTTGTGAAGAGAAAATGGGGAGAGGTTATTTCCTTTGGCAGAAGGATTGGAAACGGAAGAACAAGGTTTAAGTTGATTGCTTAAAAAAAACCTGAGAGGGTGTAAAAATATTCGATAAACATTGGTGCCATCCACAACTGGCCCAACCTTGCCTGCAGAATGCTCCATGTACAAAACGCATTGTCGGAATTCACCGCCTCTACCACATTTTCTCCCAAAGCAGCAAAATAGACTACCAAGACACGTGTGGATATCATCATCTGCAGGTTGGCAGATTGGAAGCTTATGACTACTTTTTCATTGCCATGGAGACTGGATTCTGGACCTCCTCAACCCACCCCATTATGGGATTATATTCTCCAGTTGGACGTCAGCCATGTAAGAAGGTGGCTGAGGCATCAACTTCTCACCACCTTACAGATGTGTATTAAATGCTGACCTTGTCAGAGATGCCCTCATCATGTAAATGCAATTTTTCAAAGATATCGTCAGTGCACAACAGTAGAGTTGCTGCCTTGCAGTGCCAGGGACCCGGGTTCGGTTTCTTTAAATTGTCCCTAGTGTGCAGGATGTAACTAGTGTATGGTTGATCACTGGTCTGCATGGACTCGGTGGGTTGAAGGGCCTGTTTCTGCCCTGTATCTCTAAACTAAACTAAACTAAAAGACCTGCCAAATGTTTTCCAGCAATGCCCTGGGGTAGTTTAGAGATACAGTGTGGAAGTTACTGCTGTGTCAGCCACTTTGCCAACTCTTTACCTGAGATCAAAGGTTTGTTTTTAACAAAAAATGCTACTTGCTAAGTTATTGGATTTCCCACCCCATGCAAAATATAATTCCACAACGGGCCATGGAAGAAAAATTGATGATTGAAAATTCAGGAGGGAATCAAATTCTCGAAATTGTAGAATTTGTAAGACTATGGGTAAGAGGAAGTGTGCGGTCCGAAACGGAATAATGCCACCAAAGAGTTAGTACGTGCAGGATGAGCAGAAAGTCACCCTGTGCTATGAAGACAAGTGGTTATAAAATTGGGATAAGGTGTGGAGAGAAGGGAGTGCCGTGCACACGGAATGATCAGGGTATGTCTGTCATATGTAGAGAGTGGGAGGAGGAGATAACAGTCACATCAACAATAGATCATTTCCATTGTGATAACACACTTCATTGATGCCGGTGAGAAAGACATTATTCCCTTGCAGTGTTTGGCACACATGGACAATAAATGGTCTGCCAAATATTTTCTCGCAGAGTGTAGTGATGTCTTTAAGGAGGCAGCCGCCTTATCTGAGGTCATCAAGGTTAAAGGCAAGTGACCTCTCCTTTTTTTGAGCCATAATGTTTATTCATATGAAGCACTCTGATAATCAGCTGAATGTCTAGGTCAAAGCAAGGTTACGATTCATAAATATTAAAGAGGTGGCATTAATTTGCATTAGTTCTTAAGGAGCTATTGCATTATTATTTCAAAGTTCTATGATGGCTTTTTTTTAAACAAATCTCAATATTTTCCCTTTTGCTATCCAACATAAGCTGACAGGCTGGTGGTGAATTAAAAAACCTTATTCCTACCTATTTATTTATTCAGTATATTTTATGGCTTATTTTGTCATTTATCCAACTTTCCTTTAACCACTCTTAACTCCTTTCTCGCTTCTGCAGCTATTGAATTGTGCTGGGCAAACTCTTACTTGCATTTTATTCCCTTTGGAAGTCTCAGACCATATGTTTCTTGGAGGATGAGGGGTGGGAGAACATTCAGCTATGAAAAAACATTAAAATAAAACTTGCATTCTTGTGGTGCTTTTCACAGAACAAAATGTTCTAAATTCCTACACAGCAGCAATTACCAAACAAAATTTGACAGCCGAGCTGCATATTAGGTCCGGCAACTAAGAGCTTGATTAAAGAGATATGTTTTAAGGAGCATCTTACTGGAAGATGTAGAGAGAGATGCAGGAGGATTTAGAGACTGAATTCTTGAGCTTAATGCTAAGGCAGTTAAAAGCACAGTTGCTATTGGCAGAGCTATAGGAATGGGAGGATAGGCTAGAGTCTGGGAAACTCAGCGATCTCCAGTGAGTTGCAGGGCCAGAGGAGATTGCAGAAAGATAATATAATAATAATAATAATAATAATAATATTCATTTATTGTCATTGCAACGAGTACAACGAAATTAAAAAATAGCAATCCTGACGGTGCGTAAAAACATATATGCAATAAATGCAAAACAAATAAATACAAACATATTAAACACAAAAGTTTTAACAGTGTGACCTAGTGCAGAAAGTAGTGTTCAGTTCTCGTATGGCCCTGGGGTAAAAACTGTTCTTAAGTCTGTTTGTTCGGGATTTGATCGACCTGAAACGTCGACCAGAGGGCAGAAGAACAAACAGACGGTGGCCAGGGTGGGATGGATCTTTTATTATTTTGCCTGGAGGGCCGAAGCCAATTCGAGACTTCAAAACAACGAGGAGAACTTCACAATGGAATCGTGGCTAGGCTGGAAGCAATATAGGTGGCTGGGACCCACATCCCAGTCAGATAAGTGGATCTTTCAAATAGTTTCCCATTACCAAGACAAAACATAGGTTACTTGAATCAAATATTAAAGATCCGAATCTCAAACTGTTAGTACATGCAGTAGGTGCCGTGGACGGGCTGTCACTGGTCATCCTTCTGCTGGTGGGTCTCACTGATGAAACGGTTAGGAATATACAAGGCTTGAAAGATAATGAACAAATATTGCAACTTTTGTAATTGAAAATGTGCCAGGACTGAAGTTATGTCCAGGACTTGGGGAAGTGGTAATGTGAGAGAGATTGGAACCAAGGAATCAGGCAAAGATGGGAAAGATAAAGTTCAGGGTTTGAGACTCAGTGCCAGGGATTGGTGGAGGGTTGGGAGGGGGAGAAGGGGAGGGGGAGAAGGGGACGTGCACCAAAAGTGTCCTACCGGATCTCCAGCGTGGTGTTGAGGCAGACTGGAAAGGGTCTTTTCACTATTGAAAACATTGATTTTCAATCTCAAGGCATGGGGAGAAACTAACGCGCGATGTGATTATATTTCTCTGAGTTTATGCATGCAAGCTCAACCCTGTACAATGTTCCATTTATTTCACATTGATGCTTTGATGCAGAAGTCTCCATAGCTTTTGGGGAGATCCGTTTCATGTCCAGTCTTCATAGACCCCTTCCCTGAAACAACATGAGCCGTTTCACAGTGATCATTTTCTATCCTACCATTTTATAGTTTACGCGTGGAGAAGGGGGCTCTGTGGCCCAAAGGGAGGGGGCATTCAGCCCCTTGTGTCTATCTTGGGGCTTCCAAAGTGTGATACAATTATTCCCCCTTCTCCCTTTTTCCCCACGCCCTTCAGATGTTTTTGTTTCTGAACAAATATGCCATTTTCATTTGAAAGTTATCATTGAATCAGTTCCTGCTGCTATTTTAGATAGTTCATTCTGGACATTTGTATGGAGCACCTGGGACAGACGGAGGCCATAACCAATGGATATAATGGAGGTTGCTGTGGAGAGTGTGGGGGTTAGAGCCTAATGGGAAGAGAGAAGGGTCATCTGTCAGACAATGGTCAATCTTGCGTTCTGTTCAGGAGTCTGACAGCAGTTGCAAAGGGTTTTGTTGTTGTTGAAAATACCTGGGTGAAAGGCCAAGGTTCAGAGAGCAGAACATCACCACAGCTGAAAAGAATAAGTGAAAGATAAATCAGGAGGTAATGATAAGCCGAGGCAAAGCTTGGGTTTTAAGCTCCTGAAGGAGGTTGGAGTCAGGAAAGACTAAGGGAGCCAAGGAGCTCCACATTTTGGGTCTCTGGAAAGAATGTAATTGACAGTTGGTGCAGGGTGTTTACTTTTCTTTGATACGGGAATGTTCTTATGGCCCTTAAAGGGTTAACGTCGAACCCGTTGTGAAACCTAAGCGCCTGCAAAAAAGGGAACAAACCATCGTGAAGGTTAGCGAGGGAGAGTGATTCACACGAGTGAAGAGGATAACGAGCACAGAAGAGGCTAAACGGGTGGCAGCTCTTTGGAGTTTGCCTTGACATCACGGCCCCACATCTGACCTGCTGTGCTTGTGCCAGTGTCCGGAGCATTACAAGCCATTTACTGCTGTGAACTGATGTTTACATGCCTGACTTATCACAGAGCATGCTTAACGGACAGGACACACAGCTACTCCAATGGAGAAAAAAAAGCACGTCAGGAAATAAATTTGAGATTAGGGACTGAGGCCGTAAGATAGAAGAAAACTGTTACAGTTTTTGTTATTTACTTTCACAGGAAGAGTAAGGTAAGAAACAGCCTTTAAATTTCCAAAAAGCAATGTCATACTGTGATTTCACCTTGTTTCAGAAATACATGAGCACGAGTTCACTGCAAGCTGTGATCTTTTTCTCTGTCAGTGCCACAATTGGGGGTAAGACCCTCGGCCGCTGGTGTTAAATCAGTCTCTCGCTCTACCTCTCAGCATTTTGTCTGTAATTTGGTGTCCCCGTTGATTTGACATTGTCCTTTCTGGATCTGTGATTTGGCTTTGAGCCCAGCCCCAGATGAAAGTGTCGGAATTCCCCCTTGTGCGTTACCGACTGTGAAGGGCCTACAAGCGTAGTTTGAGACAGTCGCAAGCCTTAGCGTTCACAGCACAAAGCAACCCGCATCGTAGCTTTCACTGGTCCGAGCCGCCGAGAAAAGCAGCTTGCTTGTATCGGTATAATATCGGGCCCCTTGTGTTCACTTGTTCTCACTTTCTCTCTGACTAATGCGAATTCAGTGCCAAATAGTGTTAAACAGGGGCATATCTCTTTGAATGAGCTATGACTGTAAAAGCTGGTCCCATATACATGCGCTGTTCAAACATATGTACTTTGCAGGTTGTATAGGTGTGTACCATGGCATCTTGGCAGACCACAAGCAAATTTAAATCCCTCTTCCCCTTAATTTCCATGTATTCCAAGTTCCTGCTGCCAACATTTTGTAATTCAGAGAGTGGAAACAGCGATGAGAACAACTGCTTCTCATCCGCAGTGCAGTTCAAAAAATACTGCAAACACATAACATAGTTGCCTGGGTTCCAAGAGACCGTATGTTATGGTTCACAGGCTCGCAGACATAACAGACAAAAGAGACCTTGGTCACCCGTTACCCCAGGGTGCGAACAGGCTTCTGGCCCCAGAGGTGAAAGGGTAGCATGCAGGCAAAAAGATTGTTGTTCACTCTCTGATTTAATAGTGAGAATTTGTAGCCATTTTTAGGTTTCTCTCTGAGATGATTTGGATTGCAATTTTAACTTGAAACATAAATGAAAAATGGGCAAGTTAGCTTTCATTGCTGTTACATGCTGTGTCAAAAAATCAGTTTGTTTTATAGACAATAAACAATAGGTGCAGGAGTAGGCCATTCAGCCCTTCGAGCCAGCACCGCCATTCAATGCGATCATGGCTGATCACTCTCAATCAGTACCCCGTTCCTGCCTTCTCCCCATGCCCCCTCACTCCGCTATCCTCAAGAGCTCTATCCAGCTCTCTCTTGAAAGCATCCAACGAACTGGCCTCCACTGCCTTCTGAGGCAGAGAATTCCGCACCTTCACCACTCTCTGACTGAAAAAGTTCTTCCTCATCTCCGTTCTAAATGGCCTACCCCTTATTCTTAAACTGTGGCCCCTTGTTCTGGACTCCCCCAACATTGGGAACATGTTTCCTGCCTCTAATGTGTCCAATCCCCTAATTATCTTATATGTTTCAATAAGATCCCCCCTCATCCTTCTAAATTCCAGTGTATACAAGCCTAATTGCTCCAGCCTTTCAACATACGACAGTCCCGCCATTCCGGGAATTAACCTAGTGAACCTACGCTGCACGCCCTCAATAGCAAGAATATCCTTCCTCAAATTTGGAGACCAAAACTGCACACAGTACTCCAGGTGCGGTCTCACCAGGGCCCGGTACAACTGTAGAAGGACCTCTTTGCTCCTATACTCACCTCCTCTTGTTATGAAGGCCAACATTCCATTGGCTTTCTTCACTGCCTGCTGTACCTGCAAGACATTTTAAGTGAAGATTAGACTGGACATATAGTGGGTGTGCAAAAATAATGCTGCCTGGATATTTGTTAAATTCTGCACAAAGTGAATTTTTTTTCACCATTATCTTCCAATTATATTATTTAGAATCAGTTCCCAAACTCACTAGACCTCTCACTGAATGAAGATTGTAAGCAGGATGAATGAGTGAATCCAATCATGACTATTTATATAAATGTAGAACTTGAGGGATATTATCGGTAGCGAGGGAAATGGTGGACAAATCACGACTAACTTCATGGGGAAGATAAGTGTCCAGTTCCGCAGTGATCTTCACACATCAGAAAGGGTCCACGCTCGACCTAAGAAATAATGTGATGCTCAGCAAATGGTCTTGCTGCTTCTCAGATAGAAAGTGGGTAAATTCAGTCAGATTTCTTATGCCAGAAAGCTATGCTGTAATGTTGGCTTAAAAAGAAATCTCTGGGAGTATGGTGGCATTTTATGCAGAAATGTACATCCGATGAGGGCAAGATTATGCACAACTGTGACACCAAATGTAGTGCACTACACTACACGACTACCATCTGGACTCCCACCTGAAGGCTAGCCAGTTTTCAGTGACACGCAAACCATTTCTCAGACTTCATCAAGAGAGAGAGGTGAAGAATAAGTTGGGGATAATGCAGTTGATAAACAGTGCAGCATTGTTGCTAAGTCTGCTGTCTTTTGTTCCACACTGATCAGAATTTCTCTCTAAAAAAGACATATAATGCTGAAGTAACTCAGTGGGCCAGGCAGCATTTCTGGAGAACATGGATAGGTGATGTTTCAAGTCAGGACACTTCTTCAGACTGAGAATTCTCTGAATGTCTCTCTCACTTGGCTGGTTCAGGAGATGTCAAGGGGGCCCTTCAAAGAAAACAATTCTGGAGAGACATCAGGCGATCCATGTTGAAATATTTCACTGCACTGTTAAAGCATATTGTATGTCACACTTCTAAATCATTTTACAATAACTAAAAAAAATTACACTTTTCATTGTCCAAAAATGTGAAGTGACTTTTGTTGAAAGTCATATCTTTGACTGTTTGGAAAGTTTTTTGAAGATATTTTCCTTGCTGTCTCTCTACACCTGATCTATCCACATGTGAATCGATGTGGATTTACATGTTCCACAGTCTCTCTCAGTGCAGGCTATCAATTCCAACATTTAATAACTAAAACTCTGTACAGGATTAACAGCCTCAGAGCCTGCAAAAGGTGAGGATTGGTCCTCTGGACCCTGCTGGCTGCGACTTCCCAGAAGCAACATCTCAGTGGGTATCGGAAACATTTGCATTTTTTTTACATTTCTTTTAAACATATTTATTTTAGTTTAGATAGGCACAAAATGCTGGAGTAACTCAGCGGGACAGGCAGCATCTCTGGAGAGAAGGAATGGGTGACGTTTCGGGTCAAGACCTTTCCTCAGACAGTTTAGTTTAGAGATTTATTAGTTTTGTTAGTCATAGATACACTGGAACTGAAGTGGAGGGGCAGGAATGGGGAGCGGGTTTCTACAGAATAACCAAAAAGAATATGTCCAAACTAAGTCTTTGACCGTTCTCGTACATTAAATCGTGCTCTGAACATTTACATGTACTCAAGGAAGGAGATATCATGGTGTTGTTAAACTGGGGGCCACTGGAGATCCCACTTGCAAATGAGCTGGAATTTCCGGACATGTTTCCAATCACAGTGCAATGGGTAAACATGAGGCATACAAAAACCCGATGAAGGTGTTTACATTGAAGGTACACACACGAGAATTTGAATGTTGGCATGTGTGCTACACACACACACATACACACACACACACACACACCATTCTGAACCACCTCATAAACTAGTAAATGATGGTGTGCCTTTAGCTGAAGCTGTTACTGCACTATCTTAGCAGGAAAGCTTTCTTTACTCAGGCTATTGTCACCCCAACAAAGGTTCTATGTTGTCTGCAACTGTGTGGGCTTTTTTAAATGCAAAGCAATAAATCTCTGTTGACAGACACTTGCTGCTTAGGGTTTTTTTTGTCTGCCTTGATTTTAAAACCCTTCTCCTAGATCTGTAGATACCTTCCAAGCCTCACCGCCCCACAATACTTTCAATCTATCTCTGGGCTTGTAAACTCAGTTCCTCTGATGCACCACCGCCAGGTCTCCCTTTTGCTGATGATGTACTGTGAACAGAGTTGCTAAATTCTTGATCTTGAATCCGTAACTCCTCCACTGACTTGCCACATTTGACCCAAGCTTTTTCCAGTAGCCTCTGTTTCTTTTATCTCCTCGATTCTAATTGCTGTTTAATTTCCTGTCCACCCATCTCTCTTCTACTTTTAAATGTCCCAGTTCAGAAAAGCCCAGCAAAATGTTTTGACACTTAATAAGTGAAGTAATGATCATTAATTAGTGAAAGTATTTATTCACAAAATGCTGGAGAAACTCAGCAGGTCAGGCAGCATCTCAGGAGAGAAGGAATGGGCGACGTTTCGGGTCGAGAACCTTCTTCAGGGTCTCGACCCGAAACGTCACCCATTCCTTCTCTCCTGAGATGCTGCCTGACCTGCTGAGTTACTCCAGCATTTTGTGAATAAATACCTTCGATTTGTACCAGCATCTGCAGTTATTTTCTTATATTAATTAGTGAAAGATCAATTGATGCTGGAAACAGACATTTGGTCTTGTTGTTGGAATGAATTGTTCATGAAATCATCCTGGCCTTCATGTTATGTAGGTTTCTCAGCACCGAGAACATTTTGGGAGCGATCATTTAAAAAAAATGAACATTGAGTTTAGATTAGAGATACAGCATAGAAATAGGCCCTTCTTCCCATCAAGACCATGCTGACCAACAATCACCCATAGGCTATTCTATCTTATATAGTCGGGACAATTCACACATGCCAATTAACCTACAAACCTGCATGTCTTTGGAATCGGAGCACCGGGATAAAACCCACGCAGTCACAGGGAGAACGTACATACTCCATACAGACAGGAGCTGTAGTTTATAGAAGGAGCAATTAGACAGGGGGTACAAAAACTTTGCAGGAAGCTCAAATTTTATGCAGAGTCTTGGAGGAAGATGAAGAGGTGATGAGGTGGAGGTGGAATTGCAAAGGGTGAGCTGCAGGTGACTGAAGGGATTGATGTCAATGGGTGTAGATACAAAGGAGAACAAGGTTTGGTCACAATCTGTAGTATGAGTTGATCACAGCCCAGAAATAGGGAACTTAAATTAGGGAAGAGGAACCCTCTCACCTATCCCTGTTCTCCAGCACTTTGTGTCGTTTGTTGTAAACCCAAATCTGCACTTCCTTGCGACTTCTCCAAAATTCTTGATAGTTTTAAGTCTATTGTTCGCCACAGTGTTTCATGGAGTGAATTCCAAATGGGAGCTTCATCAGGTATCCGTACAAAAGTGCCCATCTGGCATTTCTGGTGCTTTTTGGATCCTTGTATGCAAAATACAAGACCAATTTACTTTTCTTTATATATCATTCTTGTTTGCCTCAATGCCAGCAATTGAAAGGAACACAAAAGTACATTTCAAGGAATAATGAGACATTTCTAGTTAAAGTTCGAGATGATTTTCTCACTGTTGTCGTTTTCTTTTAGTAGTGCACAACAGATTTTATGTCAACTAATTTAATTATTTTTGCATCTCCAATTCCAGTCTTGCCATGAGAAAAACAATGGCACTTTGGCCTAGACAGTGTGGCGGTGAAGAGGATGTTTCCACTAGTGGGAGAGTCTAGGCCAGAGGGCAAAGCCTCGAAATAAAAGGATGTACCTTTAGAATGGAGATGGGTGAATTTCTTTAGCTGGAGGCTGGTGAATCTCTGAAATTCATTGCCACAGATGGCAGTGAAGACCAAGTCATTGGGTATTTTTAAAGCAGAGATAGTCTTGATTAGAAAGGGCATCAAAAGTTACGGGGAAAATGCAGGAGGATTGGGTTGAGAAGGAAAAATAGATCAGCCATGTTTGAATAGCAGAGCAGACTAAATCGGATGGATGGCCTAATTCTGCTTCTATGTCTTATGGTATAACTCTCCTGTGGGGGAATGCTGGATATAGGTAGACAGACAAACTGGTCGCAGTGGAACACACCATCTGGTCCATGCCCAGAACATCATGATTGAATACATTCCTTTTCCTACTCACCCTCATCTGACACATCCCCCAGTGCAAGCTCTCTCCACTATCTATTCATCTCCAGGGTGAGGTTAAAACATCAAAAACAATTAAAGGGAAAAATACACTGGAAGATTTCTCTCACCTTCGGGCGGCACGGTGGCGCAGCAGTAGAGTTGCTGTCTTACAGCGCCAGAGACCCGGGTTCGATCCCGACTACGGATGCTGTCTGTATGGAGTTTGTACGATCTCCCAGTTACCCTCTGGGCTTTCTCCGAGATCTTCGGTTTCCTCCCAAACTCCAAAGACGTACAGGTTTGTAGGTTAATTGGTTTGGTATAAATGTAATAATTGTCCCTAGTGTGTGTAGGGTAGCATTAGTGTGCGGGGATCGCTGGTCAGTGTGGACTCGGTGGGCCGAAGGGCCTGTTTCCGCGCTGTATCTCTAAACTAAACTAAACCTGATTGAAATCAGCACAGATTAGAAGGGTTTGCAAGTTCATGACCTGACCATCTTTTCAGACCGGCATTTGACAATAAATATGG
Source organism: Rhinoraja longicauda (assembly GCF_053455715.1). Classification (NCBI taxonomy): domain Eukaryota; kingdom Metazoa; phylum Chordata; class Chondrichthyes; order Rajiformes; family Arhynchobatidae; genus Rhinoraja; species Rhinoraja longicauda. The sequence continues at coordinate 2,905,000 of NC_135984.1, read as the reverse complement.
ACTTTGTCTCCAACTCTGAAAGGACGCCATGGCAGTAGGCTTAATGTCACGGGCAGTTATTAACCCTTTATGCTGGTTGATTCTTCAGGATTCCATTTGCAACCTGTCATGATTGACATGGATTGCATGAATAACGAATGTAGTGTTGGTAATCAGACAGCAGAAGCTGAAAATACATTTAAGATAGAGACAAAGTGCTGGAGTAACTCAGCGGGTCAGTCTCGAAAAAGGGTCCCAATCCGAAACGTCACCCATCCGATTTCTCCGGAGATGCTGCCTGACCCGCTGAGTTACTCCAGCGCTTTGTGTCTATTTTCGGTGTATACCAGCATCTGCAGTTTCACAGTCCGCACCCGAGGTCAGGATCAAACCCGGAGCTCTGGTGGTCTAGGCAGCAGCTCCACCAGCTGTGCCACTGTGCTGCCTTTGATACGGGTACACAAAGTGTTAAAGAGAATATTTTCCAGTGGCAGAGGAGCCAGCAACCAAAATAATTAAAGGAATTGGCAGGATAACCAGAAATGACACGAGGAAGTGCATTTTTATGCATAAGGTGCGACTTGCAGTGCCTCAAAAAGTAATGGAAACAGATTCAATAACAGCATTGGGCTGATCCTTGCATCTACTGTGCTTTTGAAAGGGGAAAATGCAGATCTGTGCGGGAAAAGAAATTAAGTACATTACAGGACCAAATGATTCCTTTCCGTGGTATGTCATTCATGATCCAATGTATACCCTGTGTCATGTACATAGTTTGTATACTGCTTGTGCAATCTGTAACTTGCCCTTTTAACACAGCCTATCTCTTTAGATTTCACTGACGAGCTATTTTCCATTCCCGTGGATACGTGTTTTTCATTTATTTTTTGTCCCTCTTGCACCTGGGCAGTGGGTAATGATTTCCAGGAAATCTGAATCCTGTCAGTGCACTGCCATCCAGAAAGGACTAGCAATACCTTGTGACCTTTTAGACTTGAGTAGCAGCATTAGAAGGAAATTAGCCCCTAATAAATTTGCCAGATGATTTTCACCCATAAACAACGTCATCAAATTAATGTGCAGGAAAGAACTGCAGATGCTGGTTTAAATCGAAGATAGACTCTAAATGCTGGAGTAACAATAGACAATAGACAATAGACAATAGGTGCAGGAGTAGGCCATTCAGCCCTTCGAGCCAGCACCGCCATTCAATGCGATCATGGCTGATCACTCTCAATCAGTACCCCATTCCTGCCTTCTCCCCATACCCCCTCACTCCGCTATCCTTAAGAGCTCTATCCAGCTCTCTCTTGAAAGCATCCAACGAACTGGCCTCCACTGCCCTCTGAGGCAGAGAATTCCACACCTTCACCACTCTCTGACTGAAAAAGTTCTTCCTCATCTCCGTTCTAAATGGCCTACCCCTTATTCTCAAACTGTGGCCCCTTGTTCTGGACTCCCCCAACATTGGGAACATGTTATCTGCCTCTAATGTGTCCAATGTAACAGCAGGACAGGCAGCATCTCCTGAGAGGGATAAGGTCTGAAGAAGGGTCTCGACCCGAAATGTCACCTATTCCTTCTCTCCAGAGATGCTGCCTAGCCTGCTGAGATACTCCAGCATTTTTAATCTATCTTCGTTGTAAACCAGCATCTGCAGTTCCTTCTTACCCACCAAATTGAGTGATTGGAAGCAGTTAGACTCCTTGTGGAGTTGAGTGCTTTGGTCTGGGCATTCCTTTGTCCAATGGGCAGATGGAGGGTTTGAACGTTACCAAATTTAATCTCTGGACTGATCGCTCTCCCATGAAGGAAATAATATAAGAGTGAGCTGCAGAAGGAGGCATGAGAGATGATGACCTCAATGTGGGAGGTTTTAAGAGCAATTTAAAAGGAAAATAACAATTCCGATAATCCGTATGGAAATCTTTGTTGCGTTTGAACCAATATTTTCTTTGATCACTAATTGGTGGCTCTGTGTCTCCCATAACTGTCCCATACTATGAGACTTTCGAAACCTGTAGACATTTACCACCTTAACCTCATTATGTGAAAAAGCGACTTCCTGTCCTTTTGACCTCTCAATAGGACTATGCCAAAGCATGCCTGTCTAGCGAATCCCATTTCACTCTCTGAAGATTAGAGGTCATCCAGAACTCAGCTGTCTGTGTGGGACCGCTTACTGGGCCCTGAGTAAGGCAACTACTCCCCAAATCTAATCACCATTGAAGTCAGTGCCTTCAACTACCAACGTTTTATCATCTAAAATACATTGTTATTTTTCCTTTAAGCTGCTTCTAAAACCTCCCACACTGACCAAGCAAAAGGTCATCTTCCCTCATGCCTCCTTATGTGGCTCATAGCTATATTATTTCCTTTGAGAGCACTGTTGTAAAGCACATTGGGGTGTTCAACTGAGTTAAAAGAGCAAGTTGTTACATTATTTCAGGCATTTAATGCGGAGGAGTAAAAATCTGTGCAATGCTTAATTTCTGTGAATAAATGTTTTGATGAACTGTCTTACATATATTACATGTAAATTATTTCATGGGGCATTGGAGTGCAGTGGGCATCGTTGGTCAGCCACTTACCTGGATGTGTCCTCACACGATTCCCCCTTCAATCAAATCACCCTCTCTTTCCTCGTTTCAAATACTTTCATAACTAATAAACTAGAGTGCTCAAAATAAATTGAGGAAAACATTTTTCGTTCATTTTTTCCTTCGGGATTTTTCTCAGCAATATCCCAGAGTTTCATTGTTCTTTCCCATTGTTTGGCAGGTTAGAACTTGGAGTGTAGAAGACTGAGGGGTGATTTTATAGAGGTATAAAAAATCCTATGTGGCATAGATAGGATGAATCCATCGAGTCCTTTTTCCGCAGGGTAGAGGGATCAAGAACGAGAGAGATGTATGTTTAAGGTGAGAGAGGGTACATTTAATAGGAACTTAAGCAGAATCTTTTTTCACATTGAGGGTGGTGGCTATCAATGATCAATGGTGCTTTATTGTCACATGTGCACAGTGAAATTCTTCTCATGCATAAATTTCAGTAAAGTATTGCCATACCAAAGCACAATCCCCCGATTAGCAAGGTTAACAGCACGGTGGCGCAGCGGTAGAGTTGCTGCCTTACAGCGAATGCAGCGCCGGAGACTCGGGTTCGATCCTGACTATGGGCGCCGTCTGTACGGAGTTTGTACGTTCTCCCCGTGACCTGTGTGGGTTTTCTCCAAGATCTTCGGTTTCCTCCCACACTCCAAAGACGTACAGGTATGTAGGTTAATTGGCTGGGCAAATGTAAAAATTGTCCCTAGTGTGTGTAAGATAGTGTTAATGTGCGGGGATCGCTGGGCGGTGCGGACCCGGTGGGCCGAAGGGCCTGTTTCCGCGCTGTATCTCTAAATCTAAAAATCTAAATAGTCCACTGAGACCGCTCCGAAACTTGGCACCATTTTCGAAGTCCAGTCCACGCTCTAGTTCTTATGGGTGGCGCCCGATGTCTGGCCGTCGCCTTTCTTCGATGTCTGGATCACACGGTGAACCATCGTCAGTCTCCTTCTCCCGTGTGAAACAAGCTGCCAAATGAAGTGGCACAATAACAAAATCGAGAAGCCATTTGGACAGATACATGGAAAGCTTTAGAGGGATATGGATCAAACATGGGCTAATGGGATTATCTTTATGTGCATCTTGAGCAGCAGATGGGCCAAAGGGCCGATTTCTGTGCTGTATGACTATAACTCCAGGGGAACCCAGGAGCATTGGGGAAACAGGGATTTACTGTAAGTCATGGCATTCTTGGAAAGCCATTGAAAGGTATAAAAACAAATCACTTCAGCGTAATGTTTTACCAATAAGTAGTTAAGCTGACTTTTACTTTTATTTTGCTGAAGTAGCTAATAATTATATATGTTGCAGGGAAGCAGAACTGTGGCTAGAAAATACACAGAGCTCAATGAAAAGCAGCAAAATAGATATTTTCAAAGAAGGTAAGCGACTTGGAAATGGGTGAGAATTGGAAGATGTTTCGTAGTTATTTACAGTTTATGACTCTAGTGCACTTATTACTGAGCATTTTTATATCTAATTCATATCAAAGAATTTTCATATGAACCCTTACACCAAATGTCATCCTAAACCTATCAAAGGTATTGATTCACAAAATGCTGGAGTAACTCAGCAGGTCAGGCAGCATCTCAGGAGAGAAGGAATGGGTGACGTTTTGGGTCCACAAAATGCTGGAGTAACTCAACTCCTAAACCTATCAGATCTATTCTATCCAAATATCCTTCTCTTGCTTGCTTTCCATCATTGATTCCAGGAAACAACTCACCCCGTTTAAGTAGAAAATTGAGTTTAGTTTATTGTCACATGAAAAGCTTTTGTTGCGTGCTAACCAGTCAGCGGAAAGACAATACATGATTACAATCGAGCCGTCCACAGTGTTCGGATAAAAAGAATAATGTGAATAACGCTTAGTGCAAGATGAAACCAGTAAAGTCAGATCAAAAGTAGTTCGAGGATTCTCCAATAAGGTAGATAGTAGTTCAGGACTGCATTCTAGTTGTGGTAGTAGGATGGTTCAGTTGCCTGATAACAGCTGGGAAGAATTGGGCTGAATCTGGAGGTGTGCTTTTTCACACTTCTGTATCTCGCAAATAGACAATAGGTGCAGGAGGAGGCCATTCGGCCCTTCGATCCAGCACCACCATTCAATGTGATCATGGCTGATCATTCTCAATCTGTACCCCGTTCCTGCCTTCTCCCCCATACCTCCTGACTCCGCTATCCTTAAGAGCTCTATCTAGCTTCTAGTCCTCAATTTGTCAAGCATAGGTGAGATTTTTTAGAAATTTAGATGATATGATCCCTTCTAACATTGATAAGCCAAAGATGGGATGTTGGCCAGTTTCACAGCACATTGGATTTTCATTCCTTCCACCTCAGCAGAGGGGGATAAAACAGCTAGGGGGTTAATTGGCTAAAGGGTTAATCAATCAGATGTTAATCACTTGTGTGCAGGGGTTAATTGGACAGTGAGTTAAAAGGATCTGAGAAGGGTTAGAGAATAAGGAGTTAACTGTGCGAGGGATAAATGTCAAGGGTTAAACAGATAGGAGTTGATTGGGGAATGATTAAACAGATAAGGGCACTGAACAAGAATTAAACATTGAAGGAGTGATCAACCCCTGATTGTTAACAGAGGAGTTAATTAAGCTGGGTATTAATCAGACAGGGGAAGGTGTCAAATGAGGATATCAGAAAGGGGGTTTAAACAGACTGGGAATTGAGCAGTAAGAGTTAGTTGGGATGGGTGCAAAGGAACTGTGGATACTGGTTTACACCGAAGATAGACACAAAATGCTGGAGTAACTCAGAGGGACAGGCAGCATCTTTGGAGGATGGGTCTTGATCCGAAACGTCACCCGTTCCTTCTCTCCAGAAATGTTGCCTGTCCCGCTGAATTACTCCAACATTTTGTCTCAATCAAGGGTTAGTTAGGAATTGACTGATTTTGTGTTACCTGTCAAGAACAATTTTGTCCCCAAAGTTTCTGAAATTGTATTGATGTGTCCCATAAGTTTTCATTTTGCAATGTGATTTCCTGTGAAAATTTGTCTTCATTTAATGTACTAGAATTGACTAAGACAACCCATCTTAAAATCCAACCTGTGGACGTACAAAAAGCCACTGAGTCAGATTGGTCTGTAACAGGATTATATTTAATTTTCAAGTAAATTTGTTGCAGAAATAGTTGTTAGCAAGATGAATACACTGGAGACTGAAGATGTTGAAATCTTGGCCAAAATACAAGTTGCTTGAAGAGTACGACGAGTCAGGCATTATCTGTGCAGGGAAATAGACAGATAATGTTTTGGGTTGGGACCCATCTTCAGGTTTTGAAGAAGTTGTTAACAATCTATTGTGCTTTGACCTGTGATGATATGCTACCAATGTCTGACGTGTGACATAGTACAACTTAAAATAATCCAAACCAGTTTGTAAAATACCCTTTTCTAATAAATTATACATTAATAACATAGATAATTTCAAAAGAAAAATAGATGAGCACTTGATAGAAGAGGAAATAACAACTTAGCTGAAAGGCAGAGTTGAGTTATCAGCGATGGGCAGATACTGAATGGAGCGTGAAGACCAGAATTGATTAGTTGGACTGAATATTGACACAAAGTGCTGGAGTAACTCAGTGGGTCAGGCAGCATCTCTGGAGAAAAGGCATAGGTGACGTTTGGGGTCGAGACCCTTCTTTGGACCATTCAGACTGAATGGCTAGTTAATGGAAGTGTCAACTTAAGATGTTTATATGGCCATTCCTAGATCTACTAACCCCCTTGCTCTTCCACTTTGGCCATTTTTTGTTCCTTTTCAAATATCTGTTGTAAGTTCCTTCTGAAAGTTGAATGCCCGTTATGTAATGTCTAGTGTCTGTACTCGTGACACACTAATGTCTGAACGGACTAACCCGTGTTTCATTGTGAATACAGATGCTGCATTATCTTGTGTGTCCCACCAAGCAGCAGGTATAACACACACGCTTGCCATGTATTGTTCTGTGTGTTAATAGGTTTTGATATTTGCAGTACCAAAAAAGAAGAAATACTACCGCTGTGAAAAAAAAAACGCAGACGGATTTTAACTTGTATCCTGATTTCTGGGCAACTTTTGGAATTTTTCTGCCTTCAGTCTTGCTGAAATGCAGATCTGTGAGCGGGGTGTTCTTGTTTGAGAGAAGCAGAGCGATTTTTGTAGCTGGAATGGAACTGTGTGAAAAGGGGTCAGAGGCACCCGTCTGAAAATCTAGCCTGCCTCTCTTATTTGGCAATCTGACCCACGGGTCACAAGCTGTGGTTCCAGGTCTATTGATCTTCAGAGGGGGGATGGGGTGGTGGTGGGGGGGGGGTTGAAGTCGAAGCTTGTCTGAGTAGTGCGCTGTCTGGACTTTGTGCATTCCTAGCTTCTAGGGGGTGTGGACTTGCAGAAGGAGCTGCTATTGGGAGGGAGTAACGTGCGTTAAAAGTGCTCCAGCCCGGCTTGTTAGCCTGAGCATGCTCTGTTCTCTACTCTCTCCCCCCCCCCCCCCCCCCCCCCAATGTCGGTCAAAGCCTCGTAGTCTGAAGTCGCCGGAAGATTATATAGAGTGGATTTTACTTCGCGAGAGGGACACCTGATTGATAGTGCCCCCTCTGAGCGGATAAGCTGACAAAACGTAGACTTTCCTGAATGAACTTTAACCAAGGAAACGCATTGTTTGCAGGAATAAAACTAATTTTTTAAAAACAAAATCTCTTTGCGAAGAGGGAATGCAAGAGGGGAAGTTTACTAAAAAAAGGCAAAGCAACCTGTGGAATCGAGGACTGCAATAGGTCAGTACACAGGCTGGGGGGTGGCGGCTAATGTCTCTTACTATTTCAGAGGGACTTTTCTTTTTGAATGGTTATTACTTAAAGTTGAAGCTTCTGAGCACATGTTGTGGTCTGTGATTTGAGTAATAATTTCATGTAGAAGGGGTGAATCTTGAAAGGTTTTGATATATTTTATTTGTGTGTTACTTTGAAGAAATAAGTTAATAAGTTGCTTTGAAGCCTGTACTTACCAAATAATTTTTATATTGTTGCTTAAAGTTGAGCATTTTCTCGTCTCTGCTTGTCACACACACACACACACACACACACACACACACACACACACACACACGTGCACATACATGCACACACATGTAGAAATTGCACGTATTGCGAATGCACACGTACATACATGCATACATATGCGCAGTTTGGAGAAAAGACCTTTATACTTATTGTGCCCCCTCTCTCCCCCCCATCCCTCGGCCTGAATCCTTGTCCTTTTTAATGCTTGTCCGACTTGCTCGGTGCTCTGTGGCAGAGAGTGTTGGTGAATAGCTGGCTTTGTGCTTTCAGCCCGGCGAGACAAGGAGTCAACCCCCAAAAGCCCTTTGTCAAACTGTATTAAAAGATAACAATGTGCCTTTGCTGCAAATTTAGCAGCCTGCGGATTTTATCCCACGTATCCTGAAAACATTTTTTTCCCGGCTCAAAATCTCCGCTATGTTTTGTGATTACTTTTTTTTTTCTTTCTTTCCCCTGAAGCAGAATTAAGGCTGCAATATAATTCTACCTTTATGCAAATGGCAATCTGAATGTTGCAGTCTGGAGAATCAAAGTGTATTCTACCTAAAACAAAATAATGGTGGTATCAAATAATTAAGAACTCATACATATTTTTTAAAAATCGCAGATATCTTCGAAGAAAATCCTGTCGATTTTTAACCTCTTGTAACCCAATTTGCATTATTTTCACTTCCCATTTTTCAAGTACTTTACACGCTCTCCTCGTTTCCTTTATTGTCCAAGTCTTACATCCTATCGTCTTTTTCCCGTTTTCTCCCCTTATCTATCTCATTTCCCAACTAAGGACAGGGATCATTGTACTTTACACTGAGTTTCTGTACTTAAAGTGCCCTCCATAATGTTTGGGACAAAGACCCATCATTTATTTATTTGCCCCTGTACTCCACAATTTGATATTTGTAATAGAAAAAAATCACATGTGGTTAAAGTGTACATTATTAAAATCTGACAAAGGCCATTTTTATACATTTTGGTTTCACCATGTAGAAATTGCAGCAGAGTTTATGCACAGCCCCCGCCCATTTCAGGGCACCATAATGTTTGGAACACAGCATTGTCATGTGAATGAAAGTAGTCATGTTTAGTATTTTGTTGGATATCCTTTGCATGCAATGACTGCTTGAAGTCTGCGATTCATGGACATCACCAGTTGCTGGGTGTCTTCTCTGGTGATGCTCTGCCAGGCCTGTATTGCAGCCATCTTTAGCTTATGCTTGTTTTGGGGGCTAGTCCCCTTCAGTTTTCTCTTCATATAAAAGGCATGCTTAATTGAGTTCAGATCAGGTGATTGACTTGGCCACTCAAGGATTGGCCATTTTTTAGCTTTGAAAAACTCCTTTGTTGCTTTAGCAGTATGTTTGGGATCATTGTCTTGCTGTAGAATGAACCGCCAGCCAATGAGTTTTGAGGCATTTGTTTGAACTTGAGCAGATAGGATGTGTCTATACACTTCAGAATCCATTATGCTACTACCATCAGCAGTTATAGTTAGATAGATAGAAAATAGGTGCAGGAGGAGGCCATTCGGCCCTTTGAGCCAGCACCGCCATTCATTGTGCTCATGGCTGATCGTCCCCAATCAATACCCAGTGCCTGCACTCTCCCCATAATCCCTTGATTCCACTAGCCCCTAGAGCTCTGTCTAACTCTCTTAAATCCATCCAGTGATTTGGCTTCCACTGCCCTCTGTGGCAGAGAATTCCACAAATTCACAACTCTCTGGGTGAAAAAGTTTTTTCTCACCTCAGTTTTAAATGGCCTCCCCTTTATTCTAAGACTGTGGCCCCTGGTTCTGGACTCGCCCAACATTGGGAACATTTTTCCTGCATCTAGCTTGTCCAGTCCTTTTATAATTTTATATGTTTCTATATAAGATTCCCTCTCATCCTTCTAAACTCCAGTGAATACAAGCCTAGTCTTTTCAATCTTTCCTCATATGTCAGTCCCGCCATCCCAGGGATCAATCTCATGAACCTACGCTGCACTGCCTCAAGGATGTCCTTCCTCAAATTAGGAGACCAAAACTGTACACAATACTCCAGATGTGGTCTTACCAGGGCCCTATACAACTGCAGAAGAACCTCTTTACTCCTATACTAAAATCCTCTTGTTATGAAGGCCAACATTCCATTAGCTTTCTTCACTGCCTGCTGTACCTGCACGCCAACTTTCAGTGACTAGTGTACAAGGACACCCAGGTCTCGCTGGACCTCCCCCTTACCTAACCTAACTCCATTGAGATAATAATTTGCCTCCTTGTTTCTGCCGCCAAAGTGGATAACCTCACATTTATCTATGTTATACTGCATCTGCCACGCATCTGCCCACTCACTCAACCTGTCCAGATCACCCTGCAACCTCCTAACATCCCCTTCACAGTTTACACTGCCACCCAGCTTTGTGTCATCCGCAAACCTGCTAGTGTTGCTTCTAATTCCCTCTTCCAAATCATTAATATATATGGTAAACAGTTGTAGCCCCAACACCGAGCCTTGCGGCACTCCACTCGCCACTGCCTGCCATAGTGAAAAGGACCTGTTTACTCTTACTATTTGCTTCCTGTCTGCCAACCAATTTTCTATCCATGTCAACACCCTACCATGTGCTCTAATTTTAATCACCAATCTCCCATGCGGGACCTTATCAAAGGCTTTCTGAAAGTCTAGATACACTACATCCACTGGCTCCCCTTCATCCATTTTACTTGTCACGTCCTCAAAAAATTCCAGAAGATTAGTCAAGCATGATTTCCCTTTCATAAACCCATGCTGACTTGGACTTATCCTTTTACTGCTAAACAAATGCACCGTTATTACCTCTTTAATAATTGACTCCAGCATCTTTCCCACCACCGAAGTCAGGCTAACTGGTCTGTAATCATCAATGAAGATAAGTGAGCCAGTACCTTCAACAGCCATACATGCCCAGGCCATAACTCCCCCACCACTGTATTTCACAGATGAGGTGGTATGCTTTGGATCTTGGGCAATTCCTTCTCTCCTCCATACTTTGCTCTTGCCATCACTCTCTAAGTTAATCTTCGTCTCATCTGTTTTTGCAGCTAACCAGTGGTTTGCATCTTGCAGTGTAGCCTCTGTATTTCTGTTCATGAAGTCTTCTGCAGATAGTGGTCAGTGACAAATCCACACCTGACTCCAGAAGAGTGTTTCTGATCTGTCGGGCAAGTGTTTGGGGATTTTTCTTTATTATAGAGAGAATTCTTCTGCCATCAACTGTGGAGGTCTTCCTTGGCCTGCCAGTCCCTTTGCAATTGGTAAGCTCACCTGTGCTCTCTTCTTAATGATGTTCCAAACAGTTGATTTTGGTAAGACTAAAGTTTGGCTGATGTCTGTAACAGTTTTATTCTTGTTTCTCAGTCTCATAATGGCTTATTTGACAATCATTAGCACAACTTTGGTCCTCATGTTGATAAACAGCAATAAAAGTTTCCAAAGGTGATGGAAAGACTAGGTGCTGAGAGCTCTCTTATACCTGCATTAAGGAGGCAATTAAACACAGCTGAGCAATTACAAACACCTGTGAAGCCATGTGTCCCAAACATTATGGTGCCCTGAAATGGGGGGGACTATGTATAAACACAGCTGTAATTTCTACATGATGAAACCAAAATGTATAAAAATGGCCTTTATTAAAATATCTGACAATGTGCACTTTAACCACATGTGATTTTTTTCTATTACAAATCTCAAATTGTGGAGTACAGAGGCAAATAAATAAATGATGGGTCTTTGTCCTAAACATTATGGAGGGCACTGTTCATGTGTGTGTTTAGTATGTGCACATCTTTATGTTTACATAAACGTGAAACTGCTTTTTGTGAGGGTTTGTCATTTGTAAAGATGTGTGTGTGTGTGTGTGTGTGTGTGTGTGTGTGTGTGTGTGTGTGTGTGTGTGTGTGTGTGTGTGTGTGTGTGTGTGTGTGTGTGTGTGTGTGTGTGTGTGTGTGTGTGAATGAAAGTGTGCCTGTGAGTGTGCATTGGTGTGAGAAGTTATATGTATTAAAATGGAAGTGAGAGAGAGAGAAAATAAATGTTTTGTGAAAATGATATAAAACATCAATGCTAAATTTGGTTTCTACTTTTACAATTTTACTCAGAATTTGAAACTCAGCGCAAAATTATTTCCTTTTGCCTGTTCTGGTTGATTGCATGCTTCTTTGAAGGGTTATTATTTTTGGTACATTTTATACAATATTAGTAAATGTTACCATTATGTGGATCACAGATATTCTTGTTATCTCTAATGCTTTCTGTGCTTAATTGATAGTTTCCAGTGGTGTGGTTTTCAAACAAGTGTATTGTTAAGGCTGTTAGGTAATAGGACTTGTATGCATTCATGAATTGAATATATACCTCTTGTACCTCTTTTATCCAGAGTACAATTCAGGTCCATGTAAACGCGTGAGTATTAGGAGTACTAGGGATATATTTTCATTCAGGGTCATGGAGGATGGAGACGCTTGCTTTTAATTATTTGTAATAGACCTTGTTCTGTTGTAGAGTGGAGCCAATCAGATTTAGAACTTGGACCATAGAACGTAGAACAGTACAGCACAAGAACCGTACCTTGGCCCACAATATCTGTGCTGAACATGATGCCAAGACCACCTCTTATCTGCCAGCAAATAATCCACATGTCTCCATTCCCTGCATATCCATATGCCTATCCAAAAGTCTCTCAAATGCCATTATCGTATCTGCCTCATCCACCGGCACTACCCGCAGCTCGTTCCAGACACTCACCACCCTCTGTGTAAAGTCTGTGACACTCACCACCCTCTGGCGGCATGGTGGCGCAGCGGTAGAGTTGCTGCCTTTCAGCGAATGCAGCGCCAGAGACTCGGGTTCGATCCTGACTACGGGCGTCATCTGTACGGAGTTTGTACGTTCTCCCCGTGACCTGCGTGGGTTTTCTCTGAGATCTTCGGTTTCCTCCCACACTCCAAAGAAGTACAGGTATGTAGGTTAATTGGCCGGGCAAATGTAAAAAAAAAATTGTCCCTAGTGTGTGTAGGATAGTGTTAGTGTGCGGGGATCGCTGGGCGGCGCGGACCCGGTGGGCCGAAGGGCCTGTTTCCGTGCTGTATCTCTAAATCTAAATCTAAAAAATCTAAACCATCTGTGTAAAGAAAAACCCTTCCCCGCACATCCAGAGGGCTAAAGTGGTGGAGGGTGCAATGGATGAAATACAATGGGATAGGGCTCCAAAAACATCTTTGCAACATTTTGCTGGTATTCTGGAAGCTCAATTCTTGCTTGCTCTCTTCATGGTTTTGCCTCCGAGTATCAGAGTCCACCGGACGAGCCTACCTTTACCCTCCGCCCATCAATGATGTTCAGTAGCTCCACAAAAGAAAAGAGTTGGATTCATGCCATATTATCCATTTCAATCAATGAAGTTCAGGAGCATCAACAAATAGTAGTTGAAGATCCCATGGTGTAAGTTTGCAGTCAAGTTTGACCCACTGCCTGGGAAAATATTTATCCCTCAACTGACCTAATAAAAAAACAGCAAAGGTTGTATTTGGACTTTCATTGATGATGGGGGTGGGGGGGGGGGGAAGAGGGGGAGAGAGAGAGAGAGAGAGAGAGAGAGAGAGGTGGAAGGAATGCAGGTTAGTTGAAATTAGAGAAATCTATGTTCATACCTCTGGGGGTGTTACCTCAAGCGAAATATCAGGTGCTGTTCAGGTCTCCAGGACAAATACTCCAGGGCTTTTTCTGCTTCAGGCTTTCAGCATACTTTAGTACGTGTGCATTTTCCAGATTACTTTGGCTGCAACCTTTGGTCATGCAGAAAAGCATTAAAACTTACTGTTGGCACAGCTCCAGAAGTCGACAGGAACCAGATGTAAATAATCTCCCGTCTCAGTTGATAGGATCCTTGGCTTGAAATCCATAGGTCAGGGATTGGAAGGCGTGAAAGCCTACGCGGCCCACGCTGACACTCTTAAACCACTGGGGGAATTTGGCGCTGTCTGATCACATGCTTTCGATCAGAAATGACATCCATCTTAGGCGAACAAAAGATTCCATGTTGCTATTTTGAACAGTGTTGGAGTTAACACCCATTTATCTGTAACTGAGTATCCCCAAAGCCAAATGATCTGAACTTATTATGTTACTGTACTTTGCATCTTGCTTTGTGCAAGTTGACTTCCATCTTATTTCCTACAGTGGAACAGAGACTTCACTTCAGAGTAGGGTTGCCAACTTCCTCACTCCCAAATACGGGACAAAGGGTGACGTCACCGCCCCGCGCCCCACGCGGCCGCCATTGGTGGAGCGGGAGCACGTGGCCGCTGGGTGAGGTGGCGCGGGGCGGCGACATCACCCTTTGTCCCTTATTTGGGAGTGAGGAAGTTGGCAACCCTACTAATACGGGACAAGGGCGGTCCCGTACGGGACAAACTAATTTAGATTTAGATTTTAGATTTTGAGATACAGCGCAGAAACAGGCCCTTCGGCCCACCGGGTCCGCGCCGCCCAGCGATCCCCGTACACTAACACTATCCTACACCCACTAGGGACAATTTTTACATTTGCCCAGCCAATTAACCTACATACCTGTACATCTTTGGAGTGTGGGAGGAAACCGAAGATCTCGGAGAAAACTCGCGCAGACCACGGGGAGAACGTACAAACTCCGTACAGACGGCGCCCGTAGTCAGGATCGAACCTGAGTCTCTGGCGCTGCATTCGCTGTAAGGCAGCAACTCTATCGCTGCGCCACCGTGCCGCCCAAAATACGGGATGTCCCGACTAATACGGGACAGTTGGCAACCCTACTTCAGAGGTTTATTGGTTGTAATCCTCTTTGGGAAATTCTAAGAATATGAAATGCTATATATTTTTTCTCTGTTTCAATTTTTCAGTAGATTTCCCATCTTTATATTCATCTTACAGTGGGGAAGTTGGTTAGAGAGGAGTGTTAGAATAAGTTGGGCATGGGAGGAATTTCCTGCAGATAGACACAAAAAGCTGGAGTAACTCAGCGGATCAGTCAGCATCTCTGGAGCAAAGGTGATATTTCGGTCCAAGACCCTTCTTCAGACAAGAATTTCCTGGAGTGGGATCTGACTGATATCCCAGCTTCTGAATAGTCGATGGGGTTGTCCATCCGTTTAGCAGTAGATTCATCACCTTAGCCACTGTATTTTGGTTCCATGGGCTCAGTTTAAGATGGTGCACTTAAAGAGCTGTGGTCACCAGCTGCTGAGAGGCAAGGCAAGAATCTTCTTTCATCGAAAAGCTTCAAATCTTCACCAAACGCACAATCCAGGTTAATTTTCATTTGGTATTTTCAGCTGATCAGGGTCTGTGGTGGATATTACTTTAAACTTTCTTGCTATTTTGATCGATTAAATTGCTGTAAAATTGTAAGTAGCGGCTTTGCCAATCAGTGCATGTCCACAGCTTGCCTTTGCCTTAATCACTGCATTTCACTCTAGACGATTAGTCTGCCCTTGCTGCCGCACCAGTGCCCTCAAACATTCCTCTTGTATATCAGCCATTTAGTTTTGGCTCGGCCAAGTGACTGAGATCCCATTTCAAATCTCATCTTGCATCCATTCTTTTTGTCCCCGATCCCTTTTCCTCCCTCCCCGACACACTCGCTAATTCTATTCAGTGATACCTGGCAGGGTTCGAGGCTTTCAACTACCCTAATGAAATTCCTCTCTTCATCTAATCCTGACACTACTGCCACTTGTGTTTCTGTTGCATTTTCCAATCCCACACTCATTAATCTTTTTGCTTTCCTGATCTCTGGTGCAACTTTTAAATACGGGAAGATCTCTCAAACAGTGAGGTGACAATGACACAAATGCCTTGTGTAATGCCAACAGACCATGTGCTCTAACGTTGTTTTTCTTGAGCGGGTAGTTGGGGCTTAGTGCCTCATCTTCAGTTTTGCTCATGACCCAGAAGGCAGTGCTCATTCACTCCTAGGCACCCACTCATTCCATCCTTTCCATTCCTCCCTGTCCTCGAGCACTTTCCCCTGAAAAACTTGTTCCTTTACTTTATCCAGGGACCAGATACCCTTCTGGTGAGGCGGACATTTGCGTGCACCTCCTCCAACCTGGCCTATTGCATTCGGTGCTCGTGATATGGCCTCTTCCACGTCATTAGTGTCCAAATATGGACGTGGTGACCATTGTGCAAAGCTCCTGCACTCTGTCCACAATGACCATCTTGAGATTCTGGTTGCATGTTAACTCAACTCTCTTTCCCCTTCTTACCGTGTTCATCCTTGATTTTGTCCACTACCACAGTGAGGCCAAACACAAACTTGAAGAGCACCACCTCACATTCCACGTGAATAGCCTCCAACCCAATGCATTGAAAATGGAATTTTCCAATTTCAAGTAAAACCACACCCACTGTGTTCTATTCACAAAATGCTGGAGTAACTCAGCAGGTCAGGCAGCATCTCGGGAGAGAAGGAATGGGTGACGTTTCGGGTCGAGACCCTTCTTCTACCCACTGTGTTCTGTTCCCAGACCATTCAGGGTCTCTCTCCCTTTGCTTACCTTTTCCCTCGCTCACACCCCATCCTTCACTACCTCCACTCAATACCCTCTCTCAACTGGTTCCATCTGCCCATCAGCCCTCCCTCATCTCCTACCAGCCTGTGTCTGCCCTCCCTTCCCCCACCTGCTTCTCTCTGCTTAATCTCTCACCTCATCTTTGGCTGTTTCCACCTATCACCTACCAGCCAATGTCTCGCTCTCAGTTCTATATACTGGCAATCCTCCTTCTACACTCTTAGTCGTGATACAGTATCGACCTGAACCATCGGCCATCTCTGACCCACAGCTGCTGCTTGACTCCAGCAGTTTATTTTTTGCCCCAGATTCCAGCATCTGTAGTCACTTGTGTCTAAATATAAACCTCTGTCTTACTTGGATGTGCATTGTTTCATAGTGCATTAAAAAAAAAAAAAGATCATTTCATGGGATCTAGGTAATATTTAAGTGTCTGCCCCACTTGAATTTCAGGTCAGTGGTGACTCTAACATATTGATAGTTAGGAACTCAATGAAAGTCTGGATACCCAGTTGGACCCTCTTCTCGGCTTCTCTTCATTGCCTGGCACTCTTGAGGTGTTACTTGACTCTAATCACCACTTATCTGAATATATTTAGATCTTGAAGCATCCAGCCATAGATTGCTTTATTTGGTAAAAATTGCAAATGGAATTGAACATTGTGCAATTTTCAATGTAAAATCTCCACTTCTGACCTTCTGAATGCAAAAAGGTCATCGATGAAGCAACTGTGGATGGGTTGGGTTTAGGGTGTTGCCTTCAGGAGTTCCGACAATAATGTCTGAAGTTCAGAATGATTGATCTGCAACAACCACATGCATCTTCTTTTTGTGCCTATCAATTTTCACCCCATTGATTACCTCTGCTATCTGCAGTTCTGCCACTACTTTGTCAGCATCTTCTGCTTTAGTTATCACTGATAGAAAGCACTCTAGCTGTATTCTGCATCTCTAACTAATGACTAATGAAAACGGGTGGATGATGATCAGTGTGAACTCTGTGGGCTGGTCTGTACGCTGTATCTCTATGATTTAATGACTCGAAAACCACTCTGGTATATTTCTCTTTGCGCTACGTGCAGTACTTGTGTGTAACTTAATTGTATGTGTGTAGGAAGCAAACAAACAAACATTTTTCACTGTATCTCATCACATGTCAAAAATCAGCCAACACCAATACTGAGCACACAGGAATAGTCTATGAAAGCAACTGCATGAAATGTTTTGATCTGCCACTTTCAGGCAATAACCTTGAACCATTGGTATGCAAACACAGATTTTGTCAGAATTATAGAATGAACACACAAAAAACTCCTCTGCACTTATGTTCTTGGCCTATTTGTTGGACCCTTTTCAGAGAATAGATTTCAGAGAATAGACGTTTGTGCAAAAGGGAATGGTAGTTTCCTGGTACTAATTTATAGTCACACAAAGTGGGGATTGAATTTAAACGCAAGGGTTTACGTAGCTCCACTGTACACGCATTGGATGAGTAAAGGTCATTATATGCATGTCTGCATTTACTGGAAGAACGCATTTCTGACAATGGCCTTCAACTTTGATCTTCCCTGTGGCAAATGTTACAAAACAGAATGGTATTAAGTAAATTCTCACTCGTTATGCCATGAGGCTTTGAATGAGGCAGCCAAGAACAGTTAAAGAAGCTCTCAAAACAAATGTTCTGGAGGATATTCAGACATCAGAACAAAATATTACAGCCAATTTCTTGTTAAACTACAAGCCAACTCTGAACAACACCACAGGGTGTACTGCTGCAGACCTCTTTATGAAGTGTGTTTGAGAACACACTTCTGCCTTGTTCAAATAAATTTGGCTCCTAGAGTCAAACAACCAAGTCAGAACCATCACTGTTACACGAATCAGAATACACTGAACTTTCAAACATAGCGAGCAGGCTCATGTTCTGGGCCTACCTCATGAGTCAAACACAAACAAATAAAGAATCGGTATTGGTCTGATGAGCTGAGATTTATCCGCATGAACTTTGTGTCAAAATCCACAGTGTTCATGCTGATCAAAATACATTGATCAAGTAAACATTAAAGTTGAATCAAATCTAGATAATGAACAACTCAGCCATTAAATTATGTCTGAATTGGTGGATATTTTGGGAAGTAAAATGCCAAATCCAAACATGTCCTACAAACAGATGCCTTGAGTTCAGAACCATAATTGGATATTCTCCCCATATCCCTTGATTCCACTAGCCCCCAGCGCTCTATTTAACTATCTATCTGTTGAAGAATTATTTTTGAGCACTAGCTGAACTTCGAACCAAATCTCATTTTATAAGAAGGAATCTTAACCAAACACCAAACAAGATTTACAATTGTTCAATAAATATGTATAATTATACATATGTTGTTTTTTTTTTTTAAAAAGGAGCTCTATAATATATCTTTCAGTGTGGATCTTGTATGTATATGTGCAGGTTTGATCAGTGATCCTATTTGATAGTGGAATTGTATGTTGTCTGCCTACTTCTCAACATTGAAATATTTCCACAGATATTCAGTCTATTAGCTGAAAGGCTCAACATGGAAGGGTGCTGTTTTGTAGCTGTCGGTCAATGCATTCACAAAGGCATGGCAGGCATAAGGGCCTAATGGCTTCCTTGTGCTGTATCTTCAACAAAGTGAACTACAAACTCCATAAAGGTGCTTTGAAAGGTATAACTCAGTGCACAGCAGGAGGTCAAGCAGGTGTGCATGACTCCACACTGCAGTGCTCAATACACCTACGTAACTCAGCCCCTACTTCTTGTATCAATTATTACACCATATGTTCAAATAGAAAGTAATATTTCTCATGACATTATCTTTTATCTCTGGAATATGAAAAATTGCAAAAGTGAGCATTCTCAGATCAAGTCAGTTTAAGAATAAGATCCATTATTTCTCTGTGTAGGAAGGAACTGCAGATGCTGGTTTAAACTGAAGATAGACACAAAAAGCTGGAGTAACTCAGCAGGACAGGCAGCATCTCTGGAGAGAAGGAATGGGTGACATTTTGGGTCGAGACCCTTCTTCAGACAGAAGTCTGAAGTTTGGAGTTTGAAGAAGAGTCTCTACCCGAAACGTCACCCACTCCTTCTCTGCCGAGATGCTGCCTGTTCCATTATTTCTCGGCTCTGACAATATACCTCATACCCACTCTTGGTACAATTCTTTCTGGAATCAGATAGATTGTTTTATCATTCCCTTATATATTTTGTCCTTCCAGTGAAAATGGAAAACCAGCGTCATCAGGATAACCTTTCGCCCATTTAAAATGATCTGTGGTGAAATTGGTGTGTGATGAGAATCTTGTTCCAATCCCAGCTTTGTGCATAGTCCTAACTTTTTTTCTACCTCGGCTCCATCTTTGTACTTCCGTGTCCAATGTCCACTACCACTCTCTCCCCATTAACGCACTCCTAAAACCTACCTCTGCAATCAACCTTTGGGCCGGTTGTCAAAAAGTCTCATATCTTTCGATAATTGCACCTGAGATCCACTGCAGGATATTTTACAATGGCAAAGGCCCTAATTAAATGTCAAATGGTTTTGATAGATATGAATCCAAGTGTCTCGACCTGAAACGTCATCCATTCCTTCTCTCCAGAGATGCTGCCTGACCCGCAGAGTTACTCCAGCATTTTGTGTCTACCTTTGAATCCAAGTGCCTGAGACTTGAATCAAAATATCCACTCACCAGTCAGTTCTTACCCCTGTTCACGTCTGCATTAATTGGTAATAATTTTGGACAACTGGTATTGGTTACTTCTTACACAATGCTTGTCATCCCATTCTTTGCTAACTGCTAAGTACAAATTTGCAGCTGAATGAACCCTTTCCCTGCTTTAGAAAGCGTCAATGTGGTAGTGGGAGCAGGTCTTTGCATTCTTGGATATTTGTGCTGCATCGCATTGTATTTGCTGTGTGGCATTTTGTGCAATGTAACTTTCACCATCCTTGGTCACTTGTTCTAAATGGGAATTTATGCTGCTGCTGAGTGATATATTAATAACGAATTAAAGTCCTTTAGGCGTTATATTATTTATTGAAGCACTTGGCTTTTCCAGCAAAGTGCTGTGGTTTCTATGTATCAGGAATTTACATTCATGAAGGTTAAAATCTGGTATTGGTAATGGCTACCATGTGACAAATGGTGCTGGCTCACCATTGTCCTTCAGAGAAGAAAGCCGCTGTCTTTTACCAGCCAAACCTTTATGCGAATTGAGGTCCGCAATAACGTTGTTGACTTGTATCAGCCCTTTGAAAATCATTCACATCTATTGGGCAGTGATAGATGCCCAACTGTGGGCAGTGGTAGAGTTGCTGCCTTACTGCACCAGAGACCCGGGTTCGATCCTGACTGCGGGTGCTGTCTGTACGGAGTTTGTACGTTCTCCCTGGGACCGCATGGGTTTTCTCCAGGTGCTCCTGTTTCCTCCCACACTCCAAAGATGGCTTCTGTAAGTTGTAAATTGTATCTAGTGGTTGGATAATGCTAGTGGTCGGCACAGACTTGGTGGGCCGAAGGGCCTGTTTCTGCGCTGTATCTCTAAAGTCTAATTTAAATCAAAACCACTAAAAAAAAAAGTTTAAAATGAAATCAAATAGATTTTACTTCATTATATAAGTTGAATTCACTCATGCAATGGTACAACCAGCTAAATCAATCCTGCATCTAGGGACAGCTGTCAAACATGGGAAAACTGTCCCAGCGATTAGTGAGCTACTACGCTAAGATGGTCATCCAACATCCAAGACCTCTACATCATCTTCACAACATGGACAGTAGTAAGCAGTCAAGATTAAGTATGCCTGAGAGTTCGCACTGGCATTGTGAAATCTCATTCACAGCTCAAACATGGGGAGGACATGACTTGCTGAACATGGCCACCTGCCCCACCTTCCTTCCTCTGATCAGTCAGTACTCCTTTAACCTGAATATAATTTAGAGAAAGCATCAAGGGCAACAAGGCCTCAGATGGAGGATTTTGAAAAACATTATATTAATGGCTTTATGACACAATTATTAACTTAGCTGTGTATGATTCTGAAAGGTACAATTGCACGATGAGTCTATCTAGGGTGAAAGAACCAAAATGAGTGAACAAAAAAAATCTTCTTGACTTCTTCACTTGGATCAATCATGGTAAAATGGGTAGGATGGACAACTGTACACTTCCTGAAGAGACAAAGCCCGGCCTTCACACTAACTCCTTCCATGTTTTGTGATGCTTCCATTGCATTAAATTAGATAGGCTCAGCTAAATCAAACCTGTGCCCAACTTCTCCCCATATCCCTTGATTCCACTAGCCCTATCCCTTGATTCCACAGAGCTCTACCTAACTATCTGTTGAAGAATTATTTTTGAGCACTAGCTGTACTTCTAACCAAATCTCATTTTATACAGTTTGAAGCCTGGCATTTAACTGACACTGTGGAGATGTGTCAAGGAATATCCTGCCTAAAGTAAACAGGATAAACCCAAATAAGTCAGTTACAATCCACTCAGTCTAATCCCAATAGTTAACAAGGCATTGAAGACCATACTATAAAAGCAGTCCTTAAAGTAACTTTTTCATTAGTCCTGGAGACGTAATATTTACTTCCACTTTCAACAACGGAGATGATAAACCAGTCGATGCCCTTGTGTAGAAAGATCTGCACAACATTTGAGGAGGTACTAATAAAAAAAATAGTAACAATTATCTTACTCAAGAGCTAGCCAAACAATATAATTGAACAATGCCTAACTACCTTCCCTTGACGTATTCATTTCATTTCTTCCCATCCTGGTTTAATGGGCGAGGGAAAATTGGTGGTTTGTAGTGAAGTCACCATTCATCACATACTTAACTGGAGCACCTGCCTAATAACCATGCTATACAGATAGAATAGCAAAGATTGGGCTATAGCTCATCTCCTGACACTTCAAAGTCAGTACCTATACCTTGTACCTCTCCCAGTACCTACAAGTTGTGAGTCAAGAATCTGATGGATTATCATCCACTCTGTGTGAATCAATAAAATCCCAACTACACACAAGAACTCAGACTTCAGCCCACATAATCTGTTCCCCATACACCATCTTTTGTTTCCTTCACTTACAACATACTGTGGCTGCTGTGCATAATCTACAAGAAGCTGCTGTGTATAATCTACAAGGAGCGTATCAAGGCTTTTGCCAAAGCACTTCCCTAAACCATTTGTGTGGATGAGGCCAACAGATGCTTTGGAATGTCATCAATTGATGGTTCTTGTCTAAATTCAACACCATTCTGGAGCCAAAATTGATCCAGCCATTGGACATATATCTCCATTTCACACTTTACCCTTCCATATCTCTCATTTCCCTCTCCCCTGACTCTCAGTCTGAAGAAGGGTCTTGACCTGAAGCATCACCCATTCCTTCTATCCAAAGATGCTGCCTGTCCTGTTGAGTCAAGTCACTCTGAATTTTGTGTCTATCTTCGGTGTGAACCAGCATCTGCAGTTCCTTCCTGCCAACATCTCCGTTCCCTCATTGTCACTGGGTCTAAGTACTGGAACGTCCATCTCAACAGCAGGTGGAATTCCTTCATCACACAAACTACAATGAGTCCCGGAGGTGGGTCACCATCTTATTGTGAAGTTTTTTTTAAATGGATGGGTGAATAGTGTACCTTGCCAATTATCCAGTGATCCATTTTTAAAGTGTGAGGCGTCAGTCACAAGCAAGCTATGGTCTGGAAATTAGTATTCCATGTGAAACACAGGAAATTGTGTTCTATTTGAGCAGAATAGTAACATTACTTACTGTTTCAGATATTTGACAAATCCCTATCTTTTGGCTGTTTACGCTCAGTCTGCCAAGGCCCACTGGATCGCACAGTTGTGAACCATTTTAACGCCTCTTCCCATTCCCACACTGACCTTTATGTCCTGGGTCCCCTCCTTTGCCAGAGTAAGGCCACAAGCAAACTGGACAAACAGCACCTTATATTCCACTAGGGTAGCTTACAACCCAACAATATGAACATTGAATTCTCCAATTTTAGGTGAACAGAACCCCCTCTCCTCCCCCTACAGCCCCACAATCCTGAAGAAGGGTCCAAACTCTAAATGTCACCTATGCTGCCTGGCCCATTGCATTACTCCAGCACATTGTGTCTTTCTTTTTTGTAAACCGGCATCTGCGGTTCCTTGCTTCTTCAATTTCAACATTGTTCCCTTTGTTGGGACCCAGAGATGGGGGTTCTGCACGAAGATCTACAGAAAATATAAAAGATGAGGAATAGAAGCCATCCTTTGTTCAAAGTTGGTGAAGTGGTGCACGACATGTAGTTTACACGACACCAAATTCTTGGTGTGTACGGTAAAACACGCGTCGTCAGCCTGCCTGTGTAATCAGGGTTTATACAAGAAGTGCTAATGAGTGCAAAGCAAAGAAGGGCCTTATAAAGCATTCTTATGAAATTGAAAAGGTATTTAGAGGCCAGGACATAAAACCTTTGTGACTTGTCCGACTCGGCCTTGCAGAAGTACTGTACCATGAAACCAAGTTAAGCATTAATCAAAGATCCTCGTGATAGGCAGTTCCTGTTTGCTGTGTGCTCAAGGTTGTCACTTACGACCGAGTTTATTTGGCTTTGAAAGGCACGACCCCACCCCCACCCTACACTTGCCATTCCCGGCTTATAACCTGTTTGAAGCTGGATTAGAAACATGGCAAGGAGTTCCAATCTTCAATCCAGCGCAGAAATCAAACGAAATGTGAACTTGTCAGCTCGGGTCAGACTGTGAGGGAAAAAATCCTGGATACTGACTGTGGATCCTCGTGAAGTCAATTGTGTTCTGCACGCTATGTCAGTTGTGACTGGCACAGGATCTATGTGGTGATCCCATGGAGTTAAGCTGTGGGACTCAACAAGACTGGGCATCGCCGCCATATTCCCTGTGGGATCCACTGACTGATGCATACCTCAAGGACTAACTTTGGTTGGAATGGCCGATGCCAATGGTTCCCTTTGGAATCACAGCCATAACCAGTGAGATTCAGCTGGTTATGGACATCCTCCTTCATGAAAATAACCATTTGAAAACATAACTTCTGCAATCTTTTAAATTAATTAACTAATTTGTGTAAATACCCCAGAGGCCTGTTAGAACTGATAATTACGTGCATACAGAATAAGGCATTCACTGAGTTGCATTAGATGTTGTTGTTCCTTCGGGTTGGAAGATGACCATGACTACACTTTCAGTTGGAGGATTGGTGACTGTGGGTCCGGGAGTGACTGGTGAGGCCAATCCGGGCCCGGAAGGCACGCCCATACCTAGGACACAAGTGGATGGCTGCTGCAGTGGGAGTGGAAGTAGCCCGGGCCTTGCGCGCGGTGCGTTTCCTCTGGGCCTCTGCAGTGCGTCTGTTCTCTGCTGCACTGTGGTGAGCTTGCTACGCCAGGTTGGACGGTCCAGAGCAAGAGACACCCAAGTGCTGAGGTTGATGTCCAAGTCTTTGAGGGACACTTTGCGGCAGTCCTTAAACCGTTTCTTCTGTCCTCCTACTGAGCGCTTGCCCTGACACAGTTCTCCATACAGAAGCTGTTTTGGCAGTCGACTCTCGGGCATTCTGACGACATGGCCTGCCCATCTGGCTTGGGCTTTCCGTAGGAGGGTGTGGACGCTGGGGATGCCGGCTTGTTCCAAGACCTCTGTGTCGGGAATTTTGTCCTGCCACCTGATGTGAAGGAGTCTGCGTAGGCAGCTCAAGTGGTTGAGCTGTTTGGCATGTCTGCTGTAGACAGTCTAGGTCTCACTGGCATAGAGAAGAGTGGTGAGTACCACTGCACGGTAAACCTTCAGCTTGGTGGTAAGGCTGAGTCCTCTCCGCTCCCAAACGTTCTCACGGAGTCGCCCAAAGGCAGCGCTGGCCTTGGCAATCCTGTTGTTGACCTCAGCGTCAATGTTCACCACTCGTGAGAGTGTACTACCCAGATAGGTAAAGCTGTCGACTGCCTGTAGATTCTGCCCCTTCACCGTGATGTGTGGTTCCTGGTAGGGCTTTCCAGGCGCGGGCTGGTACATAACTTCAGACTTTTTGGTGCTAATGGAGAGACCAAAGTTGTCACAGGCCTGTGAGAAGCAGTCCATTTCATGCTGCATCTTCTGCTCTGTGCTGGCGTTGAGGGCGCAGTCATCAGCAAATAAGAAATCTCTGATGATGGTCTCCTTCACCTTTGTAACAGCTTGCAGGCGCCTGAGGTTGAACAGCCTGCTGTCAGTCCTGTACCTGATGTGTATTCCATCCTGGCAGTCACGGAAGGCATCAGTCAGCATGGCAGAGAAGACCATGCTGAAGAGTGTAGGGGCAAGAACACAACCTTGCTTCACGCCGTTTGTCACGCCGTTTGTGACGTGAGGTCGTTCTGGTGTTTCTCTGATAGCAGTGCCTGTATCTCTTCATCGTTCTCGTCGAACCAGTCCTGGTTTCTGCGGGATGCTGGCCCGAGGTGTTCGAGGGCGATGGAGTAGACTGCATCTCTGAAGGCCACCCACTGTTCGTCAGTGCTGTCCTGGTCATCATGGGGTGTGTCCGCCAGCTTGCCATCCAGGTCTCTGGAGATTTCTTCTGCAACTTTGCTGCTCTTCAGCTTGGAGACGTTGAGCCTCTTTGCAGTCTTCTGACCTTGGGGTCTTCTTATGGGTACGATGCGAAGCTTGAGTTTGGACACGATGAGGCGATGATCAGTCCAGCAGTCGGCACCACACATGGCCTTTGTCACTCTCACGTCCTGCCTGGCCCTCTTCCTGGTGATGATATAATCAATCAGATGCCATTGCCTGGAGCATGGGTGCATCCAAGATGTCTTTTTACGGGTGGGGAGGCGGAAGAGTGTATTAGTGATGACTAGGTCATGTGAGGCACACATCTTCAGGAGTAGCACGCCGTTGCTGTTGCATTTGCCAGTGCCGTGTCTTCCAATGATCCCTTCCCAAGTCTGGTGATTTGTCCCCACTCTGGGATTGAAGTCCCCGAGGACAATAAACTTCTTTGACTGTGGGACTGCTGCAATGAGGGTGTCAAGTTCTTCATAGAACGTATCTTTGATATCATCCGGGTTGGTCATTGTTGGGGCATATGCGCTGATCATCGTTGCACTCTTCCTGTTTCCAAGTGGGAGTTGAAGTGTCATCAGGCGATCATTGATGCCCTCTGGAAGCTTGGCAAGTTTTCGGGCAAGGTGGGATCTGATGGCGAATCCAACGCCTGCCTCTCGCCGTTCAGCGCTGCTGCGACCACTCCAAAAGAAGGTGTACCCACCACCAAGTTCTGAGAGCTGACCCTTGTCTGCAAGGCGAGTTTCACTGAGTGCTGCTATGTCCACGTTGTAGCGAGCTAGTTCTTTGGCGACCAGTGCAGTTCTTCTTTCTGGTCTATCTGCCTTGATGTTATCCAGCAGGGTTCGCACCTTCCACGTGCCGAGGTTGGTTGCATCTGATCCTGGTGCTTTGCCACAGGAAAGTTGCTTGATGGCCTTTGTGACTTCTTCTGTCGGGAGGTTGTCAAGGTTGCATTAGATAGAAACATAGAAAATAGGTGCAGGAGGTGGCCATTCGGCCCTTCGAGCCAGCACCGCCATTCATTGTGATCATGACTGATCGTCCCCCAATCAATACCCCGTGCCTGACTTCTCCCCATATCCCTTGATTCCATTAGCCCCTAGAGCTCTATCTAACTCTCTCTTAAATCCATCCAGTGATTTGGCTTCCACTGCCCTCTGTGGCAGAGAATTCCACAAATTCACAACTCTCTGGGTGAAAACGTTTTTTCTCACCTCAGTTTTAAATGGCCTCCCCTTTATTCGAAGACTGTGGCCCCTGGTTCTGGACTCGCCCAACCTTGGGAACATTTTTCCTGTATCTAGCTTGTCCAGTCCTTTTTATTGCGTATGGGTTTACAGAGGCTGGATTGCATTACCCAGTTTAGTATAATCCAGGCCGCTCGTGATATGAGATGATAGAAAAGGTAAAATGGAAAAAATGGAAGTGGGAGGAAGTGAAACAAATGGTTGCAAATTACCTTTGATCAGGAGTTGGGATTAAGGACTTCCCCACTGCCTTGCAGTCCACATAATGGTTGTATGTTTCTGTGTTGGTAACTGAATTATCTACACAATTAGTAGTGCTGAGCCCCAAGTGTAAATGATTTTTATCCATCTCTAAAAATCATCAAATTGCAATTGTAATGAGGTTCAGAGGTAGAGAATGTAACAATGCTGTGACATGTCTTATTACTACTGACTCGGGTGATGTTCTAGGCACTAAACTCTGTGCTGAAAGTAAGAACACACAACGATCACCGAGTCCCAATGCACTAATTATGCAGATTTACAATTAATTTATATCAGCAGCAAGTTTCAAGGGCCAGCTATGATCTGATGACCTTTCCTTCTCAATTTAAGGGTCTGGTTCTAGGAACCAACTGTGATTATATAGTGTTGCACAGAATGTACTGTACAGAATGAGGCCACTCAGCCTAATTCGTCTGACCACTGTTATTACTCTAAGCCTCTCACTGCTATCCTTCACCTCACCCTTTCACAGTATTTGGACGCTGACCAGCTTCATCTTTCGTACATCTGTCGTATTCAACTCAACTAATGCTTGTAGTGAATAACACAATGTCACGGCTCGTTGAGTAAAGAATCCTTTATTGCCATCTTTATTGGATGAAATGATTTTTAAAATATATTTATTATTCTTAGTTTTGGGATCCATCAAATCTTCTATCTGTCCACCTTGTTAAACCGCCCACCATTTTAAAGACATCCATCAGGTCACCCCTCAGCATTCTGTTTTCCCCCCAAAAAGTGATCCAGCCGTTAAGTAGTTACTTTTTGAAGGCTGTAAATTCTCAGTTCTGGGGTCATCATTGTGGGTGTCTATTTTCACTTTCTCTTGTCCAGTCTTTTGCAGTGTGTGGAGAATAGAATTGTGTACAATGCCCCAAATGTGGTCTGACCAAGATGCTATATTGGGCAAAGCACTGAATGTGTTAACTTAAATCTTGCCTAATAGCACCGTGCATGCGAGATGCTTTCAAGCTCTCATCCATGAAAAAAATGCTGATTCCTCAGATATTGTAAGGTTTTAGGACAACGGCGGACATTTTATTCAATGCACAGATTTCTTTGGAGTCTCAAAATGGCCGCTACTAGAGAGAGAGAGAGAGAGAGAGAGAGAGAGAGAGAGAAGTATTTCTTCATGCATCCAGTCAGCTGCCTGTTCCATGTTTAACCTGCTGTAAGGATTTCTGTTTGGCAGGTGAATGCAAGACTGTTTAACTGAGCCACGTCTACAAGACTGTTCAATTAGCTGTTTTCTGCTTTTAAATTGGCTCCAGGCAAATGCCGATAAAATCATTTGTGCCAGATTTTTTTTTTTTTTTGTCTTTGGACGGACTTGTTGAACCATTTATCCTGAAATGCCCCCTTCTTGTTTGTTTCATTCAGTGAATGGTATGTGACGCGAATTTATAAAAAAAGTCCTCTCACGTTTTAGCTTTCAGTTAGCAGGGCCGTGAATTCTAGTTATCAAATCCCTAGTGCCTGCAACATTCTCGCTCACTTATTTCAGGCACACAGCATTGTTTGCTTCTTAAAACCGTTCTGCATGAGGAGACTGGGTACTGTGCCCATTGTGTCTTTAGCTTCCGATCACCATCCTGCAAACAATCCATTTCCCAGTAGTCTAACCCTTGCTGGTTATTCTCAATTAATGAGGCTGGCCAGTGAGCATTTTGGGCGAAGGATTAGGAATCGAGGGATAATCAAGATCTCATGTAGAAACAAGAAACCGCAGGTGCTAATTTTTTTTAAAAAAGACACAAAGTGCTGGAGTAACTCAGCGGGTCAGGCAACAGCTCTGGAGAAAATGGATAGGTGACGGTTCGTGCAGGACCCTTCTTCAGTCCCCACTCTGGCCTGATCATCATCATCATCATATATATACAGCCGGAAACAGGCCTTTTCGGCCCACCAAGTCCGTGCCGCCCAGCGATCCCCGTACATTAACACTATCCTACACCTACTAGGGACAATTTTTACATTTACCCAGCCAATTAACCTACATACCTGTACGTCTTTGGAGTGTGGGAGGAAACCGAAGATCTCTGAGAAAACCCACGCAGGTCACGGGGAGAACGTACAAACTCCTTACAGTGCAGCACCCGTAGTCAGGATCGAACCTGAGTCTCCGGTGCTGCATTCGCTGTAAAGCAGCAACTCTACCGCTGCGCTACCGTGCCGTGTTCATAGGCTGAGCATTTTCCAGCAGAGGTCAGTATATAATTAGACAAAAGACCAGGCAGCCATTTTCCATGTCCATTCCATTCACCATGTCAGTGTAAGTTTTATTCAACGACATCCATACATCGTCTTCCATGTAGTTGAAAATCATAAGGTGATGGTTCATGAAAGTGTTGTAAAACAAAATTTGACCCAGACACACAAAGAAATATAAAGGCAGGTAAATAGGTTCTTGTTAAAAGAACCTTCAGTCTGAAGAAGGGTTCCAATCCGGAACATCACCTATCCAGGCAGAGATGCTGCCTGTCCTGCTGAGTTACTCCAACACTTTGTGTCTATCTTGATGTTTAAAGAGTTGTGCTTTGTGGATCATCTTAAAGGAGATGTTTAGGGATAGAATTCCGGGACGTTGGGTACAGGCAACTGAAGACACACTCATTATCATCGGCCCAGTTGAATGATGGAAATTGGGTTATTGCTTTAGGTCAGATTTGATGGAGGCATTCAAACACTGATCACCGTGCCACCATTGTTGCCGGTGCTTTTCATTGGAAAAGTTGTTAAACCAAGGTTGGCCCAAAAGATTTAATGTCATCCCACAGTTGAGAGATCAATGGCCAATAAATAATATTCATTATTCAATGAGCACCATTGGAAAAATAGCACATTATTGATTATTGTCAAATTGCTGTTTGAGGGAATATGTACAATTGCCACATTGCAAAGATGACAACATTTCATTGGTAATAAACCACTGACACCTACTGAGTTCACAAATAGTATGAAATAAATACAAACTATTTATTTTTCTCTTTGATCTGCAAATACCTGTCCAACCAAAGTTGCCTTTTTGTACAAGGATGCTTCATAGATCTGCAGGGTTGGCAGGAAGAACATTAAAGTAGGCTGTGTATGACTGCCAAAGGGTTAAATCTGTAGTGGCAAGAAGAGTGTGGCTCTCAGTTAATAGTTCGATCTATTAATGGCTCTGTGCCTGCAGAAAGACCAAGAA
Organism: Rhinoraja longicauda; assembly: GCF_053455715.1. Lineage (NCBI taxonomy): Eukaryota > Metazoa > Chordata > Chondrichthyes > Rajiformes > Arhynchobatidae > Rhinoraja > Rhinoraja longicauda. The sequence goes on along the minus strand of NC_135984.1, from coordinate 2,874,464 downwards.
TAAACCAGCAAAAGCAAGTCACCTCATGCTGCAGATTACACAGGTTCTGGGAACTTGCTGGAAGCTCTGAAATTTCCACTTGTGTTAGTTTCTTTGGAATAAGATGACAACCCCAGCTTTGTGAATTTTGGATCTGAAAATTCTCGAGGTTCATTCCCACTTTGACAAGCAAGTGCCAGGCCACTTTCTTGTACCTGTGAAGAACTCTGCAAATCTATTTGTCGTATTGTGCTCAGTTGGATGTCTATAGCCCAGTATTGCAACTTCGTCCACTGCACCTTTCAATTTCGGACAGTGTGTCAAATATACCTTGAAATGTTTCTGTGTGTCATGCAACGACAATGGTATTGTGCAAAATAAAAGCAGTATCAGCATCTAAAATAGCTAGCATTCATTCATTAAAGTGGGACTGAAGTAGGGACACTGCAGTGGTTAAAGATTACTCATTAATTTTAAGATTATTGGGAATAAAGAAGGCTGAAAATTATGTATCATCCAATTAGGGACGTTGTTTGCTTTACGATAGTGTGGGAACACAGGTGTTGGTGAGGACTGACATTTTTTTATACTCATTTTCAGGATACAGGCTTGGCTGGCATGACTAGTATTTATTGCCCAACCATAATTATGCTAAACAGAGCTGTGGTGAGCTGCCTTGTTCAACTGCTGCAGTCCTTGTGGTGAAAGAGCTCCTAGAATGCTCCGGAATTTAGACCCAGCACAAGGATGGACTGGTGATATATTTCCAAGTCAGGTTGGTACCTCGCTTGGAGGGAGATTTGTAGTTTAGTTTAGCTTAGAGGTACAGCGCGGAAACAAGCTCTTTGGCCCACCGAGTCTGCACCGACCACACTAACACTATCCCACACACACTCGGGACAATTTACAATGATACCAAGCCAATTAACCTACAAACCTGTAAGTTTTTGGAGTGTGGGAGGAAACCTAAGAGCTGGGAGAAAATTCACGCAGGTAACGGGGGGAATGTACAAACTCCATACAGGCAAGCACCCACAGTCAGGATCAGACCAGGGTCTCTGGCGCTGTAAGGCAGCAACTCTACCGTTACGCCACTGTGCAGTTGTAGGCTCTGCCCTTTTTGGTGGTGTAGGTCACAGGATTGGAAGGTGCTGATGATAGAGTAGTTTATTTCAATAACTACAATGCATTTTGCAGATGATGCACAACAAAGCCATTGTGCTTTGATGGTGGAGGGAATGATGGTTTACAGTGGTTGCTGGTTACCATTCAAATGGGCTGCTTGCTGCTGGATGGTGTTGAGCTTCTGTAGTTGTTTTTCCACAGCACCCAGTGAGCAAGTTGGTTTTATTCCACCAATCTCCTGATCTGTGTCCTTAAATGGTGGACATAAATCAGTGATAAGGGGTGATCCAGCCTCTTGACCCGTTTTTGAATCTCCACAGTTTGTATGATTGGTCTAATTTAATTTCTGTTCAGTGGTGGATATTGATAGGGGGGGAGCTAGGTGACAGTAATATCTTGAACGGCAAAAATAAATGGTTAATAGATGGATATGTGTAGGAAGGAACTGCAGATGCTGGTTTACACTGAAGATAGACACAAAATGCTGGAGTAACTCAGCGGGTCAGGCAGCATCTCTGGAGAGAAGGAATAGATGACGTTTCGGGTCAAGACCATTCTTCAGATGGAAATTACTTTGTCATTTCTTGTTGGAAATGGTAATGCCAGGCACTTCTGCGGTGCAAATGTTACTTGTCACTTGTCAGTCCTTACTGAATGTTGCCTACGACTTGTGTAGGAAGGAACTGCAGAGGCTGGTTTAAACCAAAGATAGACACAAAAAGCTGAAGTAACTCAGCGGGACAGGCAGCATCTCTGGAGAGAAGGAATGGGTGACGTTTCGGGTCGAGACCCTTCTTCTGACTGGAGTTGTGAAATAACGTGCAGTCATCAACAAACATTGCCATTTCTGATCTAATGATGGAAGAAAGGTAACCAATGAAGCAGCTGAAAAGGTTGGGTCTAGGTGCTGCATTGTGGAACACCTGCAGTGATGGCCCAGGACTTGGATAATTGACCTTCAGCAGCCTTAGCAAGGAATGGCACTAATATTCGAGTGCTTTCCCTTTGAACCCTATTGACTAGTCTCTCTTGTTGCCACACTCAGTCACATGCTGCCTAAGGAATTTAGCATTTGGCTTATGTTTGGCCAGGGCTGTGAAGAGGTCCCAATAAAACCCCAAAAAGGATATTACTGGGGAGATTATTGTTAAATGTTTTTGATAGCACTGTTGATAATGATTTCCACCACTTTGCCGATGAGAGTAGACAAGGTGGCAATTCGATGGATTTAATTTGTCCTGGTGAACAGGACATAACAAATTGGCATCCACCAGACAATGTGTAAAGACAATGTCGTAACTATTTTGACACTTTCTAAAAACTTGCCTGATGGCCACGCCTGGCCCGATACACTCTTCCACGCCTTGGTGTCAGATTTTGATGGATAACTCTTGAAATAATTGCCTGGAGATATTTGTCTTATTAAAGGCATGATTTATAAATGCAAATTGGCATTGTGCTTGTCCTCCGGGTTTACACCCATGTGTGACTTGTTCTTTATTTTTTAAGTAAATTACCACTGGCATTAAAACATCTTATGCCCAAAGGCCTCAGTTAACAAAGCAACAGTTTACCTTGTTTTCTTTTCTGATGAATAGGCCTGAAGTACTGCAGCCATGTCCAGCATCAATGTCTAGCACATATTGTGGGAGAAAACAAAGAGTCGGGATAAATTTACCATTTTCGGAGGGACAATTGGTCACTTATGGGGTATTACTGGGGCCTCAATAATTTGCCATCTACGTTCATAACTTAAATGAAATGATCAAGAGTACTGCAACCAAATTGACTGATGATGCAAAAGGTGGTAAGTTGGGAAAGGGACGGGACAAAAGGAGGCTGGAAAAGAACATAAAAGTTTGAATATTGGGAATAATGTGGAAAACTGACATTTGGAAAGAGAAATGACAAAGCAAATTATTATTTAAATTGAGTCAGAGTATAAAATATTGTGGTACAAAGGCTTATGGGTGTCCTAGTACAGTACATGTAATTAGGAACACAAGTCAGAAAACATAAAGGTGAAGCAGTTTTGTGCAGCTTTAATGGACGCTGGTGAGACCACACCTGGAGTGCTACCTACCGTTTCAATTTCCGTATTTAAGGGAGGATGTGCTTGTATTGGAGGCAGTGTACAGACAATTCTGTTGGTTGATTCCTGAGGTAAAGGGATTGATGTATGAAGAAAGTCAAGTAGGTTGGGCCTATACTCATGGGAGTTTAAAATAATGAGAGGTGATCTTATTCAAACATACAAGATTCTGAAGAGATTGACAGGATGGATGATGAAAGGATGTTTTCTGAGTGGGGAATAGAAGGATTTTCTTTTCTCAGAGATCCATGGACAGTATCTTTGCAATTCTGCACCTCGGGTGGGAGAAGTGTGAAATGGTAATCTTTACATCTACTCAATTTAATTCTGTGAATTATATTTGTAGGAAGGAACTGCAGATGCTGGTTTACACCAAAGAGAGACACAAAATGTCAAATGTCAGTTCTTCAGACTGAAGAAGGGTCTCGACCCAAAACGTCACCCATTCCTTCCATCCAGAGATGCTGCCTGTCCCGTCGAGTTACTCCAGCATTTTGTCAATTATATCTCCTTTGTTCAGTATCTCTCAATATCTTTGGTCGTTAGAAAGGACTCTGCTCTATTCTTTGTAGAGTCAAAGTTGGTAATCACACATTTTCTTGCACTAAAATCGATGTTCTGCTGTTTAGAATCTTTGCTTAATCCATTAGTATCTTCTTGTAGGTACACGCCTTTGGCTAAAGTACTCTCATTATTGTCTGAACATGCGCTATCAGCAAGTCTGGATACATGATTTCCCATTCCATCGTTAAGTCATTTATCAATGCATTGAATAGTTGCAACTCCAACCAGTATTGTGCAGCACTAAGTCACATGCTGCCAATTCATGTACTTGTTCATTATCCTCCTTCTCTGTCTTCTGCCACTAAGCCAATTTCCTGGCCAAGTCAATAACTTGCTTACTATTCTGCGAGCTTCACATTTACAAAACATTCTTGTGTGAAGATTTTATTGAGTGCCTTCCTGAAAATCATATAAATAACATATATTGGCATTTAATAGAATGTCAATTCTATATTTCTCGCCATCTCTTCCAACAATTCAATCAGGATCACTGGGTATGAGCTGCCTTTTCAAATCCATTCCGGGGGGGATGAAAATTGTAAGATGTCACTCAGTTATAATTTTCCGACAACATATGTTATTTAACTTCTTTAGAATTCCTTGGTTTTCATCTCTTGCCTTTCTTAAAAGGTGTACTGACAAGTCCATTTTCTGATCTAAGAATGCAGGTCCCAAAGGAAATGGACTTGGAAAATTTGTGCATGAGGCACTTGTGATGAGGATTTGTCACTGTTTAGTCATCGTTTCCTCAATTGCTGTCCTTCTATTTTGTTTTTTTTATTATTCATGCCCATGATTTAATATTATCTTATTTCATTTTTTACTTACATGAACACAAAAGGAAACCATTCAAACCTTCAGGCCCACACGAGCATCTGGAGGAACAATATCTTTAGTCAGAGTCCCCCCTTTCCATATTTTGCGGTACCCCTACAACTTATTCTCTCTCACACACATCAGCCCCACTTTAATGCATTTGGCTGTCTGAAGAAGGGTCACGACCCAAAACCTCACCTATTCTTTTTCTCCAGAGATGCTGTCTGACCAGCAGAGTTACTCCAGCTTTTTGTGTCTATCGAGGATATTTCAAAGAAGCTTATTAAACAACTGGCACATCTTTGGGATTAGAGAGTAAACTAGAGCACATGTAGGAAGCCCATGCAGTCACGGAGAGAATATATATAGTATAAGAAAATAACTGCAGATGCTGGTACAAATCGATTTATTCACAAAATGCTGGAGTAACTCAGCAGGTCAGGCAGCATCTCGGGAGAGAAGGAATGGGTGAAGTTTCGGGTCGAGACCCTTCTTCAGACTGAAGAAGGGTCTCGACCCGAAACGTCACCCATTCCTTCTCTCCCAAGATGCTGCCTGACCTGCTGAGTTACTCCAGCATTTTGTGAATAAATCAGTCACGGAGAGAACATACAAATTCCACCTAGTCAATTTATTGCTTCCCTCGTGACTCATTTCCTGCTTCACCCATATTGCTTATCCATATCCTTCACCCTTATCCATATCTCTGCCTTATCCTTATTCCCTTATCCCTAATTTTGCTAGATAATGTGACATTCTTGTCATAAGATAAAGAACAGGTGCAGGAAAAGATGACAGTGAATGTATTAACTTATTCTCACCTATCTCTCACTTTGAAATCTAATTTCATGAACAGTATCACAAACTGATAGCAGGCGATAGCACCTGGTGAGTCATAGCTCAGCAAAAGTAAGAAGAAGAGAGGCACAAAATATGTTGCTGCATTTGTTACATACAGCAGTGACTGCACATTGTGTTCTTCTTGGTGAAGAGCCCCTTAAGACACCAGTAGATCTTCTGTGGTCCTGTATAAAAGAGGTTTTTTTGCACCAACGCCTTGCTATTTAACAAAATTCAGTTTGAAAAAAATGCTTGGACACATGTTTCATGTTTGCTTTCTCACAGAATCCTAATTCGGTGCCTGTTAGAACCTGTTCTTGCATCATTTGTGCCTGACTTCACTTTGGTGCCTGCCTTTTCCCATCGACAGGTGGGATTGGAGTACTCACCATGCAGATTAAAAAACAACACTTTTTTTTGGTTTAATTTTTGGACATTCAGAGGGAAGGATAGTTCTCTTTAATCTGTTGAATTCTTGGGACGTGGGAGTTGCTGGAAGAGTAGGTATATGAATGGCAGGGAACAGTGTTCAGATAGATTGAGGGTTTGCATGAAAGTGTTAGCCATTGCATAGCAACCATGAGGACTACATCTGTTTCACAAGGGTTTTGTCTTCCATTTGCTTACAAAAGTAGCCTTGGTGTCTGTGGCCAAAAAAAAACGGATTTCTCCCATTAAAGAGTAGTTGTAAACTGATTTAGCTTTGAGTTATTGACCCAGTTGGGTTTGAGTCCAGTGTTGAGCCCTGATGTGGCACCAGAATCAAACTGAGTGGGATTTGCTCAATGAAGGTACAAGCTTGCTGTTTTTCTCATTACTTTGAACATGGGCTATCCTGCTTGTAGTTTGACAGCGGCAGTTCTCATGGCATAATACTGACTGGCAGGCACGGAAAATCTATAAGACTGCTGTCTCACACTGCAAGACCCTGAATTGTCACTTTGTTTTCTTGTTATTTGTAAAATGAGACTTTATTATATGTAAATTTTACTTCCATAGTTCTTTTTTAAGTGAACAAAATGTGTATTGAGCAATTGAATTCTGCACCATACCTTCACAGTAATACTTCATATCACACATCCAAACTTTCACTCGCACACTATTTGGTAAATAATCCAAGTCTGTCCAACCTCTCCTTATAGCAATGGCCTTGCATCAAGACAGCATTCTGGTAAACCTCTTCTGCATACTCTCCAAGACCTCCACATCCTTTCTGTAATGGGGCAACCAGAACTGCAGGCAATCATCCAAATGCTGCCTGACCAAAGTCCTTTTAAACTGCATCCTGACCTCCTGCCTCTTATACTCAATGCCCCAACCAACGAAGGCAAGCACACCAAATGCTTTCTTTACCACCCAATCTTCTTGTGATGGCACTTTCAGCACACTATGGACTTGGACACCGACCCCTCTGTAACTTAATGCTGTTAATGGTCTTGTATAAACTACATACTTTCCCCTTGCCATCAATTGAATTGAAGAACAATTTGTGTTTAAACCTTTTCCACTCCCTGCATTTTATTGGTGAAAATTAACATGCATTGCAAGAAGTTGTTCTAGATTCTTTCTTAAATTCTGTTTCACTAGTTCTTTAAATGGATTTTCTTTCCTGACAAATTGATGTGGCGATCAGCTATATATTGTGAGGCCAGACATACATCCAACCCTGTCTCCAATGCATTGACATTGTTGTCAATAGATTGCTTCGCCTTCATTTTGTTTGAACATATTTTCCGATTACATTATAATATTGGCATGCTAAGAATAAAAGGTTGCTTCCCCAAGAGTAAACAGATGGCTAAGCAGGAAACAAATAATCTACTTTCTTTTTGCCCGTGAAAAGGCAGGAAACCACAAGGATGGTCAGACTGGTGGCAGGTTATAGGAACGTGAAGGAGGGAGGTTTGTTGGCAGTGAAGGCTCAATGATCGTGACCTCTCCAAGAGTTAAGCTATGGGAGTGAGAAGGCGATCGAACAGTTAATAAAGTGGGACGGGGTAGGTAGGGATGATGAGGTAGGGGGAGGGCACATATGACCAATGAAGGGGGGAAGACTAGGGCTATCAGAGGAAGAGGAGCAGGTGTGTTTTGGGAGAGAGAGGGAGAGAGAGAGAGGATTACGGAGAAGGAATTAAAGAGAGAGGGGTGGGCGTACAGAGGGAGAGGCAGATGGAGAAAATGAGATACATGAGTTTACCAAAAGGGAGTAGATGGGTAAGGTGAAGAGAGGAGGACAGTAAAAGGTTCCAGGAATGTGTGGAAGGTGCAGACATTAGAGGGGAATACAACAGAATGGATAAAACAGGGTACAGGGATTCAAGGGTGGAGCTGGAATAGGGATCACAGGGAGAAATGAGGTCTAGTGTACCGGGTCGTCTTTATTTTACTGTAATGGGGCGTGAAGTAAAGTAGACAAGAAACCCATCCCTACTGAACAAGGAACACCATTCACACCCTTAACTATATTTAAAATTAAAATATGAGGTCCTACCTAGTGAAAAAGCCTTAGATTGTAGTGATATGATATGATAATGATAGCACGGTGGTTAATTGACTGGATACGCAGCCAGATTTCTGGACTACTGATCCAGAGATATGAGTTCAAATCCAACCATTCCAGCGGCAGAATTTAAGTTCAAGGAGTTCAATGGAACTGTAATATAAAAAATCTAGTTTCAGTGACAACAACCGGGAAACTTTTAATTTGTTGTAAAATATCTTCTCGTTGACTTGTGTCCTGATCTTTGATCCACACACGATCTAGCCTGCATGAAAGCCAAGGTGTGCTTCACTCTTCCCTGAGTACAGGGCCAATCACGGACAACAATAAATGGTGTCACTGCCTGCAATATCTACATCCCGTGAATATATAAATATACAATAACTTCAAAGCATAGAAACAAGGAACTGCATACACATTAATTCATTTGACCATTGTTTTATTGCATACAATTACCTCTCCACATTACAATACCTGTCTTGGCCCCCCCATGAATGTTAAGGAAGCCAGACAAATTTAAATAGAATTTTCACTGGCTCACACAAGCCAAAATGTTCATTAATTTTAACGATGCCCGAGTCTGATCCTGATAAATGATACTTGCGTAGATGATGTAATTATTTGTCCATGTCTCATGTTAGACCCAGTGTTGTATTATCAAGAGAATGGCTTTTTTTTTTTACAGCAGTTGTTGTGCATCTACCAGATTTAGTATTTCCCAATTTCAAAATGAGTCTCTTTGCATTACATTTAGACTCTAATTCCCCTACTTTTCAGATGGATGTATACCCACAAGAAGAGCAGGATAATAATATGGCAGTCATCAATTTTGCATGTTGCCTCTGCTGTAACGTATAAAAAAAGAAATATAACTGCAAGGCCATTGCACCATTGGAAAACAGGAAATCTGTTTTGTGATATTGATCAAGGGATAGTATTGCCCAGGACATCAGAGAAGATTTTCCTTCTCACCTGCTAGTAGTGCTATGGGAACCTTTGCATCTGCCTGAAAGAACAGATCTCTTTATGAGGGCCAGCATTGTGGAGCATCACTGCCTCATAGTGCCAGAGACCTGGGTTTGATCCTGACTATGGGTGCTGTCTGTACGGAGTTTGTACTTTTTCCCTGTGAACTGCGTGGGTTTTCTCCGGTTGCTCCCCTTTCAATAGACAATAGGTGCAGGAGTAGGCCATTCAGCCCTTCGAGCCAGCACCACCATTCATTATCATCATGGCTGATCCTTGGTGATTTCCCAGTGAAGTCCTTGTCTGACACTGTAACCTCCTCTGATCTTTCATACCTTCAAATCTGATCTCTGAATTTCACTCTTCTTGCCATTCTGCATTTATTTACAATATAGGATATTTGGGCCCATCATAATAGCATACAGAGCATTCTCCTTTCCCCACTAATTTTCCCCTCAACCTATTCTCCCAATTCTTCTGGATTCTATCACTCACCGATACTCTCGGGATTAACCTGCCAATCCACACATTTTTGGGATATGGGAATAAACTGGAACTGAAGTGCCTGGGAGAAACCCAGGGAGTGCGCACGAACTCCGTGTGGATATTGTGAACCAAAGGGTCTGTTCCTGTGCTGGATTGTTTTATGGGAGATACAAAATGCTGGAGTAACTCAGCGGGTCAGGCAGCATCTCGTAGAGTCATAGAGTGATACAGTGTGGAAACAGGCCCTTCAGCCCAACGTGCCCACACCGGCCAACATATCCCAGCTACACTAGTCCCACCTGCCTGCGCTTGGTCCATATCCGCCCAAACCTGTCCTATCCATGTACTTGTCTAACTGTTTCTTAAATGTTGGGATAGTACCAGCCTCAACTACCTCCTCTGGCAGCTTGTTCCATACACCCACCACCCTTTATGTGAAAAAGTTACCCCTCAGATTCCTATTCCCCTCCACCTTGAACCTATGTCCTCTGGTCCTCAATCCCCCTACTCTGTGCATGTGAGGGGAACCCACACTTCAAAGGTTTGTAGGTTAATTGGGCTCGGTAAAAAATGTAATTTGTTCCAAGTGTGTGTGCTTGGGATAGGGTTAGTGGAGGTGGTGATCGCAGGTCGGCGTGGACTCGGTGGGTCGAAGGGTCTGTTTCCGCACTGTATCTCTAAACTGAATAGATCTCTTTATGATTTGCCTGAAGCCAACACCTATGCAGTCAACAATGCAGCACTTCCTCAGTATTGTATGGGTGTGTCAGCCAGGGTTATTTGCTTAATTTGTCTTCTAAATAAGAGCTGACCACACTATCATTGAACAGTAGCCTTATAGATGCATGCGTGCACCTGTGTGTCTGTGTGTGTGAGTGAGAGAGAGAGAGAGAGAGAGAGAGAGAGAGAGAGATCACTTTAGTTGAAATCACCCAACTTGTAGCCATTGGTTGAGATATCACCAGAGGAGTTTTATCCTGAAAAAGAATATTGATTATGATTTGTGTATTTTTTAATAAAGACCAATGTACCGAGAAAAACCAAAGGCTACTATTATATAACTGATACTCGGTAAATTAATATGCTTGAGCAATAATGATATTAAAACTTTGACAGCCCCCAATTCCAGGTTCCGTATAAGCTATTATGAAACAATTTTAAACCTAAATAATTATAATAATTTGTGTAATTACAATAATTTGGTTAAAACCAGAAGCTATTGTGAATTAATGACTGGTTTTGGAGTTCACTGTCAATCTGACTTCAGGCCTCTCGAGCACCACGTTTTGGTTGAACAGCGTTTCTGTTGCCTGAACAGCTGTTGCTCTGTTTGTTGTCCACTGAACCTCGAGGTCAAAGATTGATTAATTTTGAGCAGCATTTTGGAAAAGTCTGTTGACAAGCCTTTGCTCCCCTGATTGGGTTTTATTAACTAATATAAAAACTACAGCATGGAAACAGACCCTTTTGTCTGACAGGCATGTACCGTCTAGAGCCTATCAGCAAATAATTCTCCCCTATGCGCCATTATTGAGCTTCCCTTTAAACTCCCACAAACAGCCATGTGATTTTTTTATCTACTGTGATATTGCTTCACGAATAAATATTGGCAGAACACAGATAGAACTCCTCTGCTCTATTTCAAAATTGTCAGATTGGAACTGTAACAGTGTCAGGGGTGGGTTGAAGGTGGGTGACCGGCCTTTAAACTAGCAATTCTTCCAATGTTTTTTCTCTTCCAACTCTGCAGTATTCCTTCCTTCTTTAGTCAGCCCTAAACCTTGTATTCTTGAACCAACAAAGGCTTAACTGAGGCAGGAGATTGGAGGTTGAGCACCGTGCTGAAAGGGAAGGATAGGATCGGAGGAAGATACGGCTCAGAGACAGGGAGGACATCAATATTGGGAAGAGAAGCAATGCAGAGACGTGAAGGAAGGAATTGCAGATGCTGGTTTAAACCAAAGATAGACACAATAAGCCTGGAATAACTCAGCGGGACAGGCAGCATCTCTGGAGAGAAGGAATGGGTGACATTTCGGGTTGAGACCCTTCTTCAGACAATGCAGAGGACTCTGAGAACCTACTTAAAAAAAACAGGCAAGACCCATGGCAATGATGGACTGAGGTGAGGCAGGAGACCAGGGAAGAAAGAAGGAATGAGACATAGATACATAGATAATAGGTGCAGGAGTAGGCCATTCGGCCCTTTGAGCCAGCACCGCCATTCAATGTGATCATGGCTGATCATCAGTACCCCGTTCCTAGTTTCTCCCAATATCCCTTGATTCCGCTAGCCCTGAGCTCTATCTAACTCTCTTTTGAAAACATCCAGTGAATCGGCCTCCACTGCCTTCTGAGGCAGAGAATTCCACAAATTCACAATCCTTTGGGTGAATTTTGTTTTCCTCATCTCAGTTCTAAATGGCCTACCCCTTATTCTTAAACTGTGGTCCCTGGTTCTGGACTCCCCCAACATCGGGAACATGTTTCCTGCATCTAGCGTGTCTAATCCCTTAAAATTTTATATGTTTCTATAAAATCGCCTCTCATCCTTCTAAATTCCAGTGAATACAAGCCCATTCGCTCCATTCTTTCATTATGTGACAGTCCCGCCATCCCGGGAATTAACCTGGTGAACCTACGCTGCACTCCTTCAATAGCAAGAATGTCCTTCCTCAAATTAGGAGACCAAAACTGCACACAATACTCCATGTGCGGTCTCACCAGGGATGACCAAGGAACCAAGTCAGTTAAAGAAGAGAGGGATGACACAGAGAAAGAGAATGATTGGATAGTGAGAAGAAAAGAGAGGTTGACAGAAACAAATAAAGATGAGAGAGAAGAGGAAGAAACCAACAGAAACAGACAAAAAGAGGCCAAACAAAGGTTAGTTAAAACCGAGGTAAAGGATTTGAAAAAAGATGCAGAAAAAGATGAGACAGGAATGCAGAGACTGACAAACAGATGCAAATAGAGACTAATAGAATGGAGAGAGAGAGAGAGAGAGAGAGAGAGAGAGAGAGAGAGAGAGAGAGAGAGAGAGAGAGAGAGAGAGAGAGAGAGAGAGAGAGAGAGAGAGAGAGAGAGAGAGAGAGAGAGAGAGAGAGAGAGAGAGAGAGAGAGAGAGAGAGAGAGAGAGAGAGAGAGAGAGAGAGAGAGAGACAGACAGACAGACAGACAGACAGACAGACAGACAGACAGACAGAGAGACAGACAGACAGACAGACAGACAGACAGACAGACAGACAGACAGACAGACAGACACTCTCTCACTCTCTCACTCTCTCTGCCAATGTCTTTCATTCACTGGCTGACCTCATTATCACCACAGTTGGGAGGAACATGGAGGAGGCCTCATTATCACCACAGTTGGGAGGAACATGGAGGAGGGGGGAAACTAAAAAAAATCACATAAGTTTGACGGCTGTGGTGCAAATTGTGTTTAGCACTTGAGTGCACATAATCTGATTTTGCAAAACCCAGACGTGATGGTCTGAGTACCCCTGGCTTCGTATTGCCTGCACCTTGGAGATCATTTGCACAAATCCAAGAAGAGCTCCTCAGGTTGCGATGGGTGACGACGTTCATTTTCAAGGAAGACTATTCCAATTTCCAATCAAAGCTAGGGAACAACATTTCAGAAACAGAGTTCAGTTCGCATACGTAACCTCATTGCGTGCTTTATAAGGGCCCAAAGGGTGAATTTCTCACTAGAATTTACAGCACAAATACTGCTTCTGATCAAAAGTATGTTAGAAATATGAAACTGTTACCTCAAAAGATGTGGGTAATCTATTGGAATTTTCCAGGCTGGGATTGATAGGTTTGTTGGAGAGAGACTTGGACATAGGTCGGGAGGGATTGGACCACGAGTGATAGGATGCAGTCGAGGTACATGGAAATGATTTCAGGTTTTCAGGTTTGTGTTGGGCAATGTATTAAGGATTATACAATCAAGCCTTAGATGAATTAATTTAAGAACTGATCAGGCATGATCTAAGTGAACAGCCAGAGGTTTGAAGGGCTGAATGGCCTGCTCGTGTTCCTTGCTAATTGGTTAATCTACAGCAGCATTTCTGCTTCACATGAATCTTCTCCCAATTAACTGCATCCTCCCAGTCCAGTCTCCCCTGTGTGAGAGAGGCTCCCCTTAAATGCAGCCTGGCACTATCCTACCTTGAAAGCCTGGGGCTGATCGGCAAACCCCAGATTTAATTCAGGCCATCATGATCCCACTTGGAAACAATCAATTGTACTAACAAGCCTTTTTGTCCAGCCTGGATCCCTGATGGATACAGGAGCTGCAAGGGTCTGTAAACAGACTCTGTTTTGACGGCTGCTTTTAGAGTGTCAGATTCTTATTTGGTCTAGCAGACGGGAAGACTTGTCACATTGTAAAAACATCAAATATTTGCACTAATCACTGCCTCCCCACCCCCTACCCTCTTCTTTCTTTCAGCAAGTCCAGAGATCTTTGGCAGACAAAACAATGGGAAGGAGATGAGAAGCCCTGCCGAGGTGCCTCAGCAGGCCAGAGCTGAGCCTGATTTAATTACTCTCCAACCCAACCCAAATGCCTACAGTCCCCATGCCAATTAGGCAGGGAAAGATAAACCTGTCGATAAAGGTGAGAAATTCTACATCTGTCTTTTCGCACTTTTCAAAGAGCTTTCTTAATGACAAGCAATTAAATATCAAGCCTTCTCCAGAATCACTGCAGGGCTGTTGTGAGATTTTTGGTGCTTGCTAATTAGTTTTCACACCAAAAGTGTTCCCCTTCACAAAACTTTGCTTAATTTTTTTCATGCAAAACCTTGGGGCATTTCAGTTGACATTTGAAAATAAATTCCTGATGCTCCATTCTCTTTTCCGAGCATAAATAACAAAAACTTGTATGAAATATCACACTTTCAATATAATAAACTTCGCAAGGTAATTCAGGGGAACAATACCAGTAACAGTGGTGTCAGATCATAAGATCATAAAGAATAGGAGTAGAATTAGGCCATTCGGACCCATCAAGTCTACTCCGCCATTCAATCATGGCCGACCTATCTCTCCCTCTTAGCCCCATTCTCCTGCCTTATCTGACACCTGTACTAATCAAGAATATATCTATCTCTGCCTTAAAAATATCCAGATTTGACCTCTACAGCCTTCTGTGGCAAAGAATTCTACAGATCCACCACTCTCTGACTAAAGGGATTTCTCCTCATCTCCTTCCTAAAAGAATGTCCTTTAATTCTGAGGCTATGACCTCTAGTCCCAAACTTTCCCACTAGTGGAAACACCCTCTCCACATCCACTCTGTCCAAGCCTTTCACTATTCAGATTTACTGACACCTACTATAAACAGAAGAAACAGATGCCTGTTTGCAAAAAAAAAAGCCACAAAATGCTGGAGCAACTCAGCAGGTCAAGTAGCATCTCTGGAGAACATTGGTAGGTGACGTTTTAGGTCGGCACCCTTCTTCAGTCTGAATGTTCAGAATGTTCTCCAGAGATACTGCCTGATCAGTCTGAAGAAGGGTCTCAACCCGAAACGTCACCCATTCCTTCTCTCCCGAGATGCTGCCTGACCCGCTGAGTTACTCCAATACTTTGTGTCTTTTTTTGGTCTACTATAAACCCACTGACTTCCACACTTTTCTGGACTACACCTCCTCCCAACTGCCTCTTGTATCTATCTTGCAAAGATGCCATCCCTACTCCCAAGGAGAGAAGAAGTGGGTGGCGTTTTGGGTCGAGACCCTTCTTTAGACTACTTTTCAGGCAGAAGGGTCTTGACCCGAAATGTCACCCATTCCTTCTCTCCAGAGATGCTGCCTGTCCCGCTGAGTTACTCCAGCTTTTGTGTTTATCTTCAGTTTAAACCAGCATCTGCAGCTCCTTCCTAGACATCCCTACTCCCAATTTCTCCGTCTCCACCGCATGTTCCCAAGAAGAGGCGTTACAGTCTAGGACATCCGAGATGTCCTACTTCTTAGTAAACTTGGTTTTCCCCCTGCTGACATAGATGATTCCCTCACCCCCCCCCCCCCCCCCCTGTATCTCATGGTTCAGTTCTCGCACCACCCTCCCCCCCCGACTGTTAGAGTTCATCTGGTTCTTATCTTTTACTCCACTAGCCTCCGCATCAAGCACATTATTTTCAGCTATTTTCGGCATCTTCAACATGATCCCACCACCAGTCACATTTTCCCTTTCTGTTTTATACAGAGACTGCATCCCTTCTCACCCAGACCACCTGCCTCCCAGATACTTTCCCCTGCAACCGCAGGAGATGTAACACCTGTCCCTATACCTCCTCCCTCGCATCCAACCAGGAAGCACAGCAGCCCTTCCAGGTGAGATAGAGGTTTGCATGCACTTCCCCTTACCTCACCTACTACATTCAGTTCTCCCGATGTGGCTTCCTTTACATGAGCGAGACCAAGCGCAGACTAGGCTTCTGTTTCCTGAAACTCGTGCTGGATCCACCAAGACCTGCTGGATCTCCCAGCCGCTAACCATTTTCACTCCCCTTCTCATTTCCATACTGACCTTTCTGCCCTGGAACTACTCCATTGCCAGAATGAGGCCACATGCAAACTGGTGGAACAACACCTCATATTCCACTTGAGTGGCGTACAACCCAACAGAATGAACATTCAAGGTAGACACAAAATGCTGGAGTAACTCAGCGGGACAGGCGGCATCTCTGGAGCGAAGGAATGGGTGATGTTTTGGGTCGAGACCTTCTTCAGATGCTGTCTGTCCCGCTCAGTTACTCCAGCATTTTGTGTCTCTCTTCAGTGTAAACCAGCATCTGCAGTTTCATCCTGCACAGTACGAACATTGAATTCTCCAATTTTATGTAACTACTCTACAAACGACCCATCCTCGCACTTTCCCTTTTCCATTTGTCCCTCTCTCCTGTGCCCCACCTGGACGTGCACCCATTTCTCCCTTCCCCCTCCCTCCTGTCCCCTTCTATCTATATTCCTTACTCTGGCTTCACATTCTATCCTATTATCCTTGCCTGTGTCTGATCATCTGCCAATCAAAAAAAAACAAACAAATCCCTCACCAGTATCCACCTATCACTTGCCAGGCTTTGTCCCACCTCCACCTCTCTTCCGCTGACCTGTGTTGTTACTCCAGCGCTTTGTGTCTTTTTGTGAATTAACCGGCATCTGCAGATATTTGTTTCTACATTTAGACCTCAAATACTAACTGGGAGTTGTCCCACGCATGGATGTTGTGCACCAAAGGATTAAGGTCTCAAATAAAAGTTGTCACCTTCAATTGGTTGAAATTCATGAAACTTCCTTCAGGAATCAGTTTTTAATTCTATGTGTAATATTTTGACCATGTTATTGAACATCGGAGTGTTTTAATATTTTCAAGCACCATCCTTGAGCCAGCTGCGATAGTTAGTTAATGGGAATATCTCTTCCACCTAGATTTTTATTAAAACTCGGGTTGTCCCCTACGTTTTAACCCAGGGCAAAAGGTGGGCACCATTGCAATCAATGAGTGCCTGTGCAATGCGAGAGAAACCTCAGACCCATTGTTGCTGCCTCTCTTTTTGTTCTCTCGGTGTAATCCTGTCCAGAAGCTAACCCTTCATCCTTAGATGTAACATGGCTCGATCTTCATAGACTGAACACAGGAAGGGGAAAGAACATTAAAATGGCCTGTGTTTATGGAAGACCTGGTGTCACATCAACAAGCCCTGTCTCAAGGTGCTTCATACAAATTGCTTTTGATGTGCACCGTAAGTTCCTAAGCCAAGTTCCTGTTGTTATAAAGGTTGACAGAGCTGGCCATTTGCTCACAGCAGGCTCTCAGAAGAAGCAACGATTGTTTGAAATCTTTTTAACCCTCAGAACGATGTCTTCCTTCAAGTCTGACTTTGTATGCATCTCCCCACCTCTTTTAATGTCAGCTAAGCACAAAACCCCTCCAATTTTTTTCCAATTCTCCATCTCACCTTCTTTCATTTTCCTAAATCTCTTTGACCACACTTTGGCAGCTCAGTGACAAATTTTGTTTGATGATCTTTGAAACACCTTACAACATTTCACGATATTAAAATCACTTTATAAATCCAAGTTGTGTCCAATTTATCATGGCATTAGTTGAAGAGATTACACAATAACACTTTTACCTCTTCAAAAATTACAGTAGATCAATAGCATGTGCTTGGAAAAGATTCTCAGTTTAAATTAGTGTCCTGCAAAAGTACACCTTGTGGTAGTAGTCCGTCTGTAATGCACGAGAGTATTAATGCAGATTATAACATCCCCTGCCATTGGTCTTGAATCCATAACTTCCCTTTTCAGAGAAAGAAGGAACTTAGATTTCTATATTTAGGAAGAAAACTGCAGATGCTGGTTAAAATCAAAGGTAGATACCGAATGCTGGAGTAACTCAACGGGTCAGGCAGCATCTCGGGAGAGAAGGAATGGGTGATGTTTCGGGTCGAGACCCTTCTTCAGACGAAGACTGATACTGATTGAGAGCTGCAGTTTCAGAGGCACCGTGTCATTAAGCAGGAGCTCTGTCTGCCCTCTCAGGTCGATGTAAAAGATGCAATGATATATTTTGAGTAAAAGCAAAGGAGTTCTTTTAGTTGTCCAGATTAATATTTATCACATTACACAAAATGCTGGAGTAACTCAGCGGGTCAGGCAGCATCTCAGGAGAGAAGGATTGGGTGACGTCTCGTGTCTCGGATATATATATATCTCGACCCGAAACGTCACCCATTCCTTTTCTCCTAAGATGCTGCCTGACCCGTTGAGTTACTCCATCATTTTGTGTCTACTTAGATTTCTTTAGCAGCTTTCACAATTTCAGTACAACCCAAAAAAATACAGTCACATAAAATGTAAGAAATCTGACACTGAAGTTACACCCAACAAGAACAGGGTAGACACAAAATGCTGGAGTAACTCAGCGGGTCAGGCAGCATCTCAGCAGAGAAGGAATGGGTGATGTTTCGGGTCGAGATATATATATATCCGAGACACGAAACGTCACCCATTCCTTCTCTCCTGAGATGCTGCCTGACCCGCTGAGTTACTCCAGCATTTTGTGTCCACCTTCGATTTGAATCAGCATCTGCAGTTATTTTCCTACCCAATAAGAACAGGATTATCTGTTTAGAATATCTTGGTAATGTGATAAATATTAATCTGGACAACTAAAAGAACTCCTTTGCTTTTACTCAAAATATATCATTGCATCTTTTACATCGACCTGAGAGGGCAGACGGAGCCCCTGCTTAATGACACGGTGCCTCTGAAACGGCGGCTCTCAATCAGTATCAGTGCCATTAGTTTCGACTTTGGACTCTAATCTCTGTAATGGGCTTGAATTCACGATCTTCTGACTTGAAGATGGCATTTCCTACTCTGAATACCAGTGAGCATCCATTGTAGGATATCTGCAGCGGATTGCAATGAGAAAATAGTGTAAGAAAAGCTCTTGCCTACAGATGTTATAACTAAGTTGAGGCTGGCTTAGTCCCCACTGCAGAATTAAATAATTTGAAGAGCACAGATTGCATTTGCTAATGGTGTGCCAGTCTATTAGAGGCAATGACTTAAATGGAGGACCATAGTGTTACATTGACTCTGCATCGCAGGGTGTATTTCATTACTTGCTGGCATGTAGATGTTAATGATCACCCCATGCTGGGGTTTACTGGTTTGCAAGGAAGCTTGTTCCGCACTCTGAATGAGCTTTAATAAACCATCATTTCTCCCTCCTTCCCAAATCCTTGTGCCCCCGGCACTGTGACTAGGGAAAGAGAATAGGAGCCAGATCCGGGAGCGTTCAGTGAACATGCAGGTATTTATAAGTAATGAGATTTTCAGACAATTGAGAGTGAGGCATCCTGTTTGCTTTTCTTATTTCCCTTCCTGCCTGGTTCCTGTGTCACTGAATGTCCAGCTATTGTCCGGCAGTAGTTTGTCCCCCTTTGAATTCCTTTGAACTGACAGACCTGCAGAACTGCATTGTACGTTGGTCGTCCTCCATTAACCTCCCATCTCTGCCAGGTAATCTGCAAATAACATTGCACAGCTCGTTCGACTGGAGCCTGGCTACGCACTCTGAGCCCGAGACCTGGGTTTGCGAAAGGTTGTACTTCTTCAGGCTGGGTTTTGATTTGGCCGAGTGATGGGATTTTAGAAATAAATCCTTGGTCTCCTTTCGTCCCATCTGGACTGAGGATGGCCTGCATTGACACAAGTTCTCAGAGTCCTGAATTGGGATCCATAAACAGTGCCACAGACGGGGTGGACAGACAGTATGGGAGGTAGTGTGATCCTTTGCCCATTTGCACTGGGCTTCCCTGTACTCCTAGCTGAGAGCCTCTAGATTCTCAGTGCCACCCTGGATATTCCTTTACCATTTGAAGTGGACATGACTCAAGATTCACAAAGTCAATGAGAATGTAACATTTTTTCAAGGGGTTCACAAGACCCTTCATTGGTTTCTTTGCTGGTCCTGTAATCCCGTCCACTGTGGAGCTTGGAGCAGAGTGTTTGTTTTGGGATCTGCTGACAGCAGAGGCAGCTGATGTAATTGGGTCTCACTACTGAGGATATTAGCCTGAGAAGGGACGCTGATGTCAATTCACCTATCCTGCTGGTGGACATCATAAGTTCTAGCAGCAGAATTAGGCCTTTCGGCCCATCAAAAGTCTACTCCGCTATTCAATCGGCTAATCTATCTTTCCCTCTCAACCCCATTCTCCTGTCTTCTCCCCATAACCCGACACCTGGACCAATCAAGAATCTATCAATCTCCACCTTAAAAATATCTATTGCCGGTCTCTGTGGTGATGAATTCCACAGATTCATCATTCTCTGACTAAAGAAATTCCTCCGTATCTCCTTTTTAAAGGTACATCCTTTTATTCTGAGGCTAAGGCCGCTGGTCCTAGACTCTCCCACTAGTGGAAACATCCCCTCATTCACTCATTCCAGGCCTTTCACTATTTGGTAAGTTTCAATGAGGTCCCCCTCATGAAAGGATTTTGTGAAGACAGTTTTGAAGTCACCTCTCCATTACTTTAAAGTGCCAACTGTTCACTTCCCTGCAGTGCACAAGAGACAGGCATGAAGCACTAATGCAAGGTAAACTCAAAGCTATTTGGACACTTCCTCAGTGGGCTGAAAAACTTGCTGGTACACTGGAGGTGATGGCAAATTTCATATTGATGTTGGCTGTTACTGAGAGGTATCTAATGGAAGCTGACCCGTTGTTTCTAGAACTAGTACCAGGAGGGGGAGGGAGAGTGTTGTGCACGGAGGCCGGGTTGGTAGAAGACCTTTGTTTGGCATATGTATTGTGCAAGGCTCATTCTTTCATATGCTTCACTGGATGAGTTAGCATCAATGGAGTTCAGCCTTTGAATGTACATATCTGCAAGCTGTCATCTGGATACCGCAGCTTAATTTACTGAGGTTGGAGTGACCTTTAGGTTTTGTACATTAAACAATTGCTTAGAGTCATTGTTATACAGCACAAAAACAGGCCCTTCAGCCCAACTTGTTCATGCCGACCAAGATGCTCCATCTACGCTCATCCCACCTACTTGCACTTTTTAGAATTAGACTTTTTTTTTAGATTTAGAGATACAGCGCGGAAACAGGCCCTTCGGCCCACCGAGTCCGCGCAGCCCAGCGATCCCCGCACACTAACATTATCCTACACACACTTGTGACAATTTTTACAATTTATAGAACCTGCCTCTCTACCTCTACTGGCAACATTCCATATACACACCACCCTCTGTGTGGAAACAGTTGCCCCTCAGGTTTCTATTCATTTTCTCCCCTCTTACCTTAACCCTATGTCCTCTGGTTGTTGATTCCCCTATTCTGGTTAAAAGAACATTAGTGCATTTACCTTATCCATTCCCCAAGTTGCTTATTCATCTTGTAGATTAGCATCACACCAGCAAGAGGTTTGATGGAAGTAAGGTGCAATATTGCAGAGAGAAAGATTGAGAAATTGCTGGAATCTTGACTAGGCTGTGTTTGACGCCATTCTACATTGGGATCATGTCAGCTGTTACATATCACACACAGAATGGAGACAAACCTCAGAGGACAAACAAATTAGAGGAAGAATCTCCACAATCCCTCTCGGTTATCAGATTCAAAGACTTTAGAAAGATCCAAATGAAACGTATGGTGGTTGACATTAAGAGTTTAGTTTAGAGATGGAGTGTGAAAGCAGGCCCTTAGGCCCACTGGTCCATGCCAACCATGCCAACCATCCATAACCCGTATACTAATTCTATGTTATCCCACTTTCGCATCCGACACCCTGGGGGCAATATACAGAAGCCAATTTATACAATATACAATATACAGAAGCCAATTTACCTACAAACCTGCACATCTTTGGAGGTTTGGTATATATAGGAAAAAAACTGCAGATGCTGGTTTAAATCGAAGGTAGACACAAAATGCTGGAGTAACTCAGCGGGTCAGGCAGCATCTCAGGAGAGAAGGAATGGGTAACGCAAGTTCCTACAAATGAAAGAATGATTATCATCAAATAACCCATTGAAGTACCCATTGGGTGAAGGGGCAAATATTTGTCAGCACATTGAAAACATGCCTTGCTGTTCTCTGACTTGGTACTAAAAGGCTCAGCATCCACTTGAGAACAGATGGGGGCTTTGACGTAGCTCCTTATTGACAATATGACTGCTCTGGCAGCTCAATGCCCTTCAGATGTATTTAATTCGGTGTGCATGTCAAACTAGAGGTTTTATCACACAACCCCTCACTGCCAACTGCACTGCCCCACAATCTTCCCTGGTCGCACAGGATCTATGATTTCTTTGTCATCATGGATCCAGAATGCCATGATCAGTTCATGTTTCCTCATGGCCAAGTTATCAACTTTATAGCTCCCCTTTCTTCCTAAAGCTTTCCTGAACCTATTTAATCTGTTTAAGAAACAGTTAGACAGGTACATGGATAGGACAGGTTTGGAGGGATATGGGCCAAACACAGGCAGGTGGGACCAGTGTAGCTGGGGCATGTTGGTCGGTGTGGGCAGGTTGGGCCGAATGGCCTGTTTCGACCCTGAATCACTCTGATTCTATACCCTGCAATATCTTTAAAGTTGGCAAATAAATGTTCAAAGAGAATAAGAGAAATTCATAAATTTTGTTTAAAAACAGCACCCCGGCAGCCTCGATTTTCTTTTCTTCTCCTGAGCTTTATTTGCACGACTGTCTGGGAGATTAATCTTTAATTCCAGGTGACTCTGGGTCACGTCAGCGGGAGAGGTGTAACAGGATAGCTCCTCATCAGGGTGAATCAGACGATATCAAGCACTTGCTACGATGACCCTGCCTGTTTCTGCTCAGAACAATTTCCCATCTGCCAGGCGAGAGGAGCTGATTTCTATTTGATGCCTGCACTTTGAAGCATTTGCTCGGGAGCTGTGGTGAAGCTCGGGCTGGTGTTTCAACACGCTGCAATGTATTACTGTAAGCAGGGAGTCAGAAAATGATCTCTGCTCTCTACAAGAGGCCAAAAAGTCATTTCATTTATTAGTTTTTTTTTTCAAAAAGGCTAAAAATACAGCTGTCACTGGAGCAATTTGGCCTCTCTGCTAATGGTGATCTACAGTCCCTGGGCAACACAGCCTAAGGATATAATGAACAGCAGACTTTGCCAGCAGTATGCATTGATGTTATTTATTAGTTTTCCCAAATCTTAAAAACCACAGAACCGCCCCCCACTCTCATTCCATCACTGCAGTAATGATGATATATTGCCAATCTGAACCTGCATTGTAAGTACAGTTTATGCATAAAACATAACAAGCCCATCGCTGAGGCAGCTAACAGCCACCCCTCCTGTACATTCCTGGGCTGAATGCATGGAATAGCTTGTTCCATGGAACGCAGGCTGTTTCATTTTCGGTGCATTTCAGATTCCTCTGAATCTTTGTCTCTCGAGCTTCCTCTGTTCAAAATGCATCGGATGCAGAGTAGTTATGGAAACAAGGAGGATAGATAAAGGTAAAATACAGATTGGATATTGAGTGGCGGAACTAGCTAAAATGGCCTCCTACACTATCCTATGTTTTTACTCCTCCCTTCATCTTCACTGTGCCCCGGGCTGCAAACAATTAACATCCACTTCTTCCTCTGTCGGGAAAATGCAGGACTAAGTATCTTCCTGGAGAGAGTTGAGCGCATAACCCAGCCTGGTACTTCCTGGTGCAGTTCAGTGATAGTTCTAAATTTCCCATGTGGCCTTAAACCAAGGCCCATCACTCCATGAACTGAATATAAATGTTCTGAAGAAAAACTAGGGAGCTATGACACTCACCAACCCTCAACAGCAGACCGTATAAGAAAATAACTGCAGATGCTGGTACAAATCGAAGATATTTATTCACAAAATGCTGGAGTAACTCAGCAGGTCAGGCAGCATCTCAGGAGAGAAGGAATGGGTGACGTTTCGGGTCGAGACCCTTCTTCAGACTGATGTCAGGGGGGCGGGACAAAGGAAGGACATAGGTGGAGACAGGAGACCTATCATCATTCCTTTGAAATTTGTGAATGCTTACTGTGCTTAAGTTAGCAGCTACTACTTCCCACAACAGTGACTGCACTTCAGTAACTATCTGGGTAGCATTCTGAGACCATGAAAGATGCACAGTCCGTTTTCTTGATGTGCAAATGAAATGCTTGTGACAGTTTGCTGCATTAAGGATGCTACATAAATGCAAATAGTCTTTTACTCTGTAGAAACAAAGATCGGCAGATGCTGGTTAATACACCAAAATGAAGTGTGTCTTTTGGTGTCTCAAGGGGAGTAACTCAGCACTTCAGACATCTGAAGAAGGGTCTCGACCCAAGCCATTACCTGTCCATGTTCTCCAGATATGGCTGCCTGACCCGCTGAGTTACTCCAGCCCTTTGTGCCCTTGAGTCTTTTACTAAGATGGGATCTCCCACCTAAATTGGCACAGCTAGATCTTGGAATTTTACAAGGAGAGCCTGTAAATTAGCACTATTGCATTGAGCGTTAAACTCTCTGAGAATTTAATTAACTTCAATCACAACAGAAAACACGGTTTGCTGAAGCATAATTACTAGATTGGGTTTCTAGCAAACCGATCCGACCTCGAGACTTTTAAAAGCCTGTGTTGCAGTGAAAGGGGTCTCTTCAGAAGAGGTGGTTACAGTTACATAGCACAGCTCGTGTGAGAACAATTGCCGACATCAGATCCTTGGACGAGTTCCGATTTCAGAAAGCGGACAACAAGGGGATCCTCCTGAATTCCAAAACCTCTGAGTAGAAATATGCAAGAGCTACTGTGTGGGTATAATTGGGGCCCTTTCAGCTTTCTGATTTAACTACTGTAACTTCAGATTCAAGATTTATTTTCTTCCCTGTCTGTTTGCATCCTCCCCTGAAGGTGCTGCTCCTTGCTGGAGCTCCACCAGCACCAACCCTTCTGCCTGAGGGTGCACCGTAAACCCATTCCATGTAACTTAGCAATTTCAGCAGCACCTCCTGAAACCTCAAGCATCACATCCAGAAGGTACAAGGACAGTCAGGGTGTGAAAACAGAATCTGTTACCAGTTTTTTGAAGTGTCAAATCATCCTAACCTGGGGATAGCAGAGGCGGCTACACTGATATCATCCCCACCTCCCCCAATCCCCTGTTCATGTCTAGACAGAATGCATTGGATAGCTTCAAAATGCTGGAGTAACTCAGCAGGGCAGGCAGCATCTCTGGACAGAAGGAATGGGTGACATTTTGGGCCGAGACCCTTCTGGTCTCCAGTGATGAAGCTTTTCTCTGGCCTTGACTTATTCTTTATCTATTAATTCCCTGTTTCAGGTCACATTTTGTTTGCTACTGTTCGAGTGAAGTGTCTGGTGACGTTTTGTGATGTCAAGGTTTCTGCTTTATAATTGCAAGTTGTTGCTTGTGGCACATAAATGAATGACTAAATTCAGATTCAAACAGTAATTGTGAGCATTCAGTGACGGTCCCGGATATGAGATGTATCAAATTAAATGAGCGTGGGGCTAAGGTGCTCTTTTTCATTCAGATTCTAATCTCCATAAGCCGTCCAAAATGCTGATATGTGAATGAAACTGTGTGACCTAGTCGGCTGTTTGTAATCAGTCTTTGCCTGCCTCATGTAGAACAATGCTGTTTTATAAATTCTCCCTCCTTACCCTCTTGTTGGCTACTGTGCCAAGGTATCATATTCAAAGTGTAAGCAACAAAGCTTTCTCCTTGTGGGCACAGCTCTCTGTCTGACTGGTCGGTGAGCACCTCGAGCTTGTTCACAGCCCAGGTTAGGAGCCAACTTCACAACACCTTGTATTCAAACAGAGCTTGATTTCAGCCATTTGCACAGTAGAAAACAGACTCCATATGTGCTGGAAGGAACTGCAGACGCTGGTTTAAACTGAAGATCATCACAAAAATCTCTGGAGAAAAGGAATAGGTGACGTTTCGGGTCGAGTTTGAAGAAGGGTCTCAACCCGAAATGTCACTTATTCCTTTTCTCCAGAGATCCCATAAAGAGTGTACAATGGCTACGGACAACGCTGAATGAAACTTTCTCTAGTGCCTGTCCATTCACTGCTGAACATCTCCAATCAAATCAATAAAGTGCAAAACAGTAGAATAAAAGATTGAGAAGGTGGTTAACTTTGGTCAGACCATCTCATGTACACAGCAGTACACGGGGATGAGACAGAGGTGTCGAACATCATCTACCGCATTTGCTGCATCCAATGTGGCCTCCCTTACATTGACTAGACCAAGTGTAGACTAGGCGAAGATGGACACAAAATGCTGAAGTAACTCAACGGGTCAGGCCACAACATCTCTGGAGACCAGGCCACCCTTTTTGGCCAGCCCCTGCACTCTGTTCTCCCAGTTGAAAACCACTTTAACCCCCCCCCCCCCTTCCCATTCCCATACGGGCCTTTCTGTCTTTGGCCTCCTCCATTGCTTGGATGAGGCCACACGCATTCTGGAGGAACACATACTGCTTTCTGTAGCTTACAGCCCAATGGTATGAATTCTCAAGATTCAAAAAATACCCCCCTACTCCCTCACTCTTTCCAATGCCCTCCCCCAACCCAGTGCACACCCCTTCCCCCCACTAACTCCCATGCCTCCTCCCCTCAATCTTCCTCCTCCTTCACACACTCATCTCCCATCCATCATTTCTCTTTCATTCTCCCCCCCCCCCCCCCCTTTACCCTCCCCCTTTCCCCATCAACCTATATTTCTCCTTGGTGCTTTACATTTCATCCCTCTCCTTATATCATATCATATCATATATATATACAGCCGGAAACAGGCCTTTTCGGCCCACCAAGTCCGTGCCGCCCAGTGATCCCCGTACACTAACACTATCCTACACCCACTAGGGACAATTTTTTATTTTTTTTTTTAACATTTTACCCAGCCAATTAACCTACATACCTGTACGTCTTTGGAGTGTGGGAAGAAACCGAAGATCTCGGAGAAAACCCACGCAGGTCACGGGGAGAACGTACAAACTCCTTACAGTGCAGCACCCGTAGTCAGGATCGAACCTGAGTCTCCGGCGCTGCATTCGCTGTAAAGCAGCAACTCTACCGCTGCGCTACCGTGCCGCCCTGACACCCTTTTCTCTCCTTTTCCCCTCTAGTATTTGTCACTTGCACCACCCACCTGTCAATCTCACCTGTATCCATCTATCACTTGAGAAGCTTTTCCCTGTCTCAACCTCTCTTTTCCAGCCCCCCTCCCCCCACTACAATCAATCTGAAGAAGGGTCCTGACCCGAAATGTTGCCTATCCATTCCCTCCACAGATGCTGTTGACTCACTGAGTTCCTCCGGCACTTTATGTTTTGCTCATGATTCCAGCATCTGCAGTTCCTTGTGCGTCCATGTACATTATACCCAATTGCCAAGCCAGGAGTCAGCCATGCAAGTGTTGGAGACACTTGCATGGCTGAGCATTAATGTCAGAACTTAGTGTAGGATATTTGTGGTGGGCTATTAACACGCAACAAAAGCTATTCACTGTACCTCAGTACATGTGACAATAAACTACACTCGACTAAACTAAAAAAACTAAACTATTACAACACCCTAATTAATTTATTATCATTAGTTCCCCATATTATTTTATCCTTGAAAGAAAGATTTCTGTTATGCCCATGATAACTTTTGATCACCTCAAAGCATTTCACTGTCAATGGAATAGTATAAGAGGTGCAGCACTCAATTTAGACCCAACTAGCTTCCACAAACAGGTCGATACCAACCAGCAAATCAGACATTTTATTTCAGTAATGGTTGAGGAATAAATAATGGGCAGCCAGACTTGAGTGGGTATAGTGCAGTTAACTCTTAAAATAGTGCTAAGGTGATCTTTGTGCAGGAAGGAACTGCAGATGCTGGTTTACACCGAAGGTAGACACAAAGTGCTGGAGTAACTCAGCAGGACAGGCAGCATCACTGGAGAGAAGGAATGGGTGACGTTTCCGGTCGAGACCCTTCTTATCTTTCACTTCTAACTGTTGGCCCCTCAGTTTAGCTTCTAAATTGAAAGACGAAACCTCCAGCAGAATAGAAGGCCAGGATAGACTGTGGAATGACCATGGCCTTCTGACTGGAAGACAGTGTGTAATCCACAGAGTCTTGATAGGCATTAAAAATTACTCACAGCAGTGTGTCCCTGTCTAAATCTACATGTGCCAATGAAGGTACATTTTATAATTGTTACTCGTATATTTGATTAACTATTATCTGCCACTGGAGAGAGGATTGCAATCTGCTTACAAATCATCTCCGGCATTGCTTCACGTTGCTGTGTAGAACTGGTTGCTGCAATCTGCTCATTTATTTAAGTATGAAGCAATGAGCCTCAAACATTGGGACCTGCACTGCTGTCAGTACTTCCCACAGTATTTATGATCCAATCTCTCCGCTGGTTTCATGTTCGACTGTGCCTTCCTGTGGATTTTTTATTAATGACCAGTTCCGTTATAATACAGTCCATGCCTATTTTATTCATATTGTTCTCAAAGCCATAGTTATGCTATTGCTAGTTAGGTAACAGAGGAGAGAAGTGAGTGACTGAATTTAACCTCACTGAGGAAAAACATAAAAATGATCGACTAAGAAGGTTAAATAGAATTATTCACAAAATGCTGGAGTAACTCAGCAGGTCAGGCAGCATCTCGGGAGAGAAGGAATGGGTGACGTTTCGGGTCGAGACCCTTCTTCAGACTGATGTCGGGGGTGGGACAAAGGAAGGATATAGGTGGAGACAGGAAGATAGAGGGAGATCTGGGAAGGAGGAGGGGAAGGGAGGGACAGAGGAGCTATCTGAAGTTGGAGAAGTCGACGTTCATACCACCGGGCCGCAAACTGCCCAGGCGAAATATGAGGTGCTGCTCCTCCAATTTCCGGCGGGCCTCACTATGGCACTGGAGGAGGCCCATGACAGAGAGGTCAGACTGGGAATGGGAGGGGGAGTTGAAGTGCTGGGCCACCGGGAGATCAGTGGCGTTAATGCGGACCGAGCGCAGGTGTTCAGCGAAGCGATCGCCGAGCCTGCGCTTGGTTTCGCCGATATAGATGAGTTGACATCTAGAGCAGCGGATGCAATAGATGAGGTTGGAGGAGGTGCAGGTGAACCTCTGTCTCACCTGGAAAGAATGTTTGGGTCCTTTGATGGAGTTGAGGGGGGAGGTAAAGGGACAGGTGTTGCATCTCGTGCGGTTGCATCTCGTGCGGTATTATTTTCATCTCGTGCGGTATTATTTTCTTATACTAAAGGTTAAATAGAAGGCTTGTATCCATAATAGATAGTGTGAGCATAGCTTTTTGAAGGAGGTTGAATAGGCATGTAGAATCTGAGAAGTTAGTATCAGCTGAATTGTGGAAGGAAATTAAACGTAAATAAAGTTCTTAACTGAGTAGAGTTTTGTGGGCAGGGAGGAGATAAAATGGGTGGATAGAGTGCGTGACAAGATAATGTGAGCATACACAGTGGGCAGCAAGTAACTGAACAGATAGTTCATTTAGTGTGGAGGGTCAGTGGGAGGAGAATACACAATCAGGTAGCATTCATGATGGTTAGAGTGTGGCCTGGCTGTATGGGGGATGATTAAATGGATGATTATAATCCATCATAAAGTATATATGATTAAGTAGGAGGAGTAATGTGGATGAAAAAAATAAACATTAATTGCAAATATTTTATATTTTGCTAAATAATAACTAAATCTTTAAAAATTGACCTAATATGTTAGATAGCACTCCAAACTCATGTTTGAATTTTGTATAGGAAAGAACTGCCGATGTTGGTTTAAACTAAAGTTAGACACAAAAAGCTGGAGTAACTCAGCGGGTCAGACAGCATCTCTGGAGAGAAGGAATGGGTGACGTCTAAAGAAGGGTCTGGACCCGAAACGTCACCTATTCCTTTTCTCCAGAGATGCTGTCTGACCCGCTGAGTTACTCCATCATTTGGTGTCTATCTTCATGTTTGAACTTTATAGGTTGTCTTTACAAATTTCCGATTCTCTTTAGAGAAGATGATGAAAAACGTGGGTTACAAGAACTCCCAGATTTTCAGTTTCTTTGGAAGTAATGCATTCCCTGTCACCATTATTGACTCAAATTCAACTCTTACATTTTATGAGATATTTGTAGATAATTTTCTCTGGCCATCTAAGTGGATTGACTTCAGAAAGTTGTAAAAAGCCAACCAAATTCTCAGATTTACTGATTCTGTTGTTTGCGGGTTAAGGGAGTGGACTAAAGTGTTGACCAGATTGTTTCATGTGACATTTTTCTGGCACGCTGAGCATGTAAACGATAGTTAAGATCCCTTGGAGGGATTTTTTTTTCTTGCAGTTCTTTGGAACGGAGCCAAGATCTCGACTGAGGAGAAAGGTGTGGCAAAAGGAGGTAATTCTCTGGGAAAAGATTTAACTTAGTTGCTTTTAGTTTAGTTTAGAGATACAATGTGGAAACAGGCCCTTCAGGCCACCAAGTCTGCACCGACCAGTGATCCCCACACATTATTCTACACACGCTATGGACATTTTTTACATTTTATACCAAGCCAATTAACCTACAAACCTGTACATCTTTGGAGTGTGAGAGGAAACCGAAGATCTCAGAGAAAACCTACGCAGGTCACGGGGAGAACGTACCAACTCCGTACAGACAAGCACCTGTAGTGAGGATCGAACTGGGGTCTCTGGCGCTGTAAGGCAGTAGTTTCTACCGCTACGCCACCGTGCCGTTACTGTGCCTAAAAATATGAGCTCATCTGAAAACTATGCTGCCTATATATAACTGTGTGGAGCTAGCTGAGTCCAGGCAAGGATAGAGTAGGTGTGCTTTAATTGGCAGCCTGAGATAGGAACAGGGATAAACACAAAATGCTGGAGTAACTCAGCGGACAGGCAGCTTAGAAGGAATGGGTGACATTTCAGGTCGAGACCCTTCTTCAGACTTAAAAGGTCTCTCAGACAGGTCTCGATCCGAATCATCACCCATTCTTTCTCTCCAGAGATGCTGCCTGTCCCGCCGAGTTACTCCAGCATTTTGTGTCTATCTTTGGTGTAAACCAGGATCTGCTGTTCCTTCCCACACATTGGAACTGGTCCTCAGTGTCCTC